>NC_139142.1:82573910-82622000 GCF_964270905.1 Leucopleurus acutus | reverse complement strand
TATTAACATTTTATTACTTGTTTTCTTCTCTGTTTATTACTTCTTTTTGTTTCTTCCCTTGTGGTTTGATGATTTTGTTTAGTAGTATACTTGTGTTCCTTTATTTTTAGTTTTTATGTATCTATTTGAGGTTTTTGATTTGTGGTTACCATGGGGTTCATATATGTTGATCTATAATTATATCTACTTGTTTGAAACTGGCTGTCATTTAAGTTCAGACACATTCTAAATGATCTACATTTTTCACTCCCTCACATTTTGTGTTTTTCATGTCATATTTTACATCTTCATGCATCCCTTATCTGTTTGTTGTAGTTATAGTTGCTTTTGCAATATTTTGTCTTTTAATCTACATACTGGCTTTTTAAGTGGTTGATCCTCAATCCTTGCTATATATTTGCCTTTCCTAGTGGGATTTTCCCTTTCCTATAGATTCTTTATTCTTTTCCAATTACAGGAGACCCTTGAATATTTCTTTTAGGGTAGGTTTAGTATTGCTGAGTTCTTTTAGTTTTTGCTTGTCTGAGAACTTCTTTCTCTCTTCTTTTCTAAGTGGTAATCTTGCTGGATAGAGTATCCTAGGTTGCAAGTTTTTCCCTTTCAGCACTTTGAATATATCATGCCACTCCCCTCTGGCCTGCAACGCTTCTGCAGAAAAATCAGCTGATGGCTTTATGGGAATTCCCTTTTATATAGCTCTTTGTTTTTCTCTTGCTGCTTTTAGAATTCTCTCTTTAACTTTTGTCATTTTAATTATGATATGCCTTGGTGTGAGTCTGTTTGGGTTCATCTTGTTTGGGACTCTCTGAGTTTCCTATACTTGGATATCTGTTTCCTTCTTCAGTTTTGTGAAGTTTTCAGCCATAATTTCCTCAAATCCATTTTCTATCCCCTTCTGTCGCTGTTCTCCTTTTGGGACTTCTATAATGTGAGTGTAGGTATGCTTAATGTTATCTCAGGGATCTCTTAAATTGCTTTTATTTTTTAAAATTAGTTTTTCTGTCTGCTGGTCTGATTGGGTGATTTCCATTATTTTATCTTCCAGATCACTTATTCATTCTTCTGTATCACTTAATCTGCTATTCATTCTTTCTAGTGTGTTTTTTATTTCAGCTATTGAATCATTCATTTCTGATTGGGTCTTTTTTATATTTTCTAGTTCCTTGTTAAAATGTTCACTGTTTATATCAATCCTTTTCCCTAATTCAGTTAACCTTATTATTACAAATGTTTTGAATTCTTTATCTGGTAAATTGTTTATTACTATTTTATTACTTATTTTTTCAGGGTTTTTCTCTGTCTTTCAATTGAGAGTAGTTCCTCTGCCTTTTCATTTTACTTGACTTTCTCTGCTTCTGTGAATTTAGGTAAAACAGTTACTGATTGTGTTCTTAAAGGGGGGTTATTATGTGGGAGCATCCCTGTGTGGGCTGCATGTATCGTTGCCTTGGGTGGGAGAGCTGAATTGAGGTCAACCCAAGTCATATTTTTCCTCAGGGTTTTCCGGCAGCTATCTCCTTGGTGGGGGGGGGGGGGCTGTAGATATAAGGGCTAGAACTGGTGCTGTGTATGAAGTAGGACTCCCTCTCTGCTCAGTGGCTGTCACTGCCCTGTTAGGGGTGAGGTCTGATCTCAAGTTGCTGGAGCAGAAGCCCTGGAGGTTGGACCCGAGCTGGCTCTGCTCCCTTTAAGTGTGTGTTTTTCCCTCTCCCTGTACCGGGACCCTTGTCACAGAGGAGGCAGTGCTGAAGTAAGTGGGGCCCATGAACTGACAGTGGTCGGATGTGATGCTTGTGGAGTCACCCATGTCTTTGCTCAGACGCAGCCTCAGGTGCAAGTCCCCTTTGCCCCTCACAGCTGATCACTGCCCCCAGCCTCTACCACCCCTGCCCTGTGGCTTAGCCACTCTGCAAGGCTAGCAGGAGTCATGTGCCCTCTTGATGTGTATCAGGAGGTGAGCTGTGGTGGAGGAACTGCTGTCAGAGATCTGGGTGGCTTCTGAGGAGCCGCTTGAGTAAACACCAGCTGTGGCCACCGCCACCCCACCCGGGCTCCACCTTGGGACTGGGTTGCCTCTGTGTCCCACCTTTGAGTCTTTCCTTGGTCATGGGTGCCTCAGATCCAGTGCCATGCTGTGGCATGGGGGTAGCAGGGCTGGAGGTCAGGCTGGGCACACGGCGAGGCGGTTGCGGTTGCAGGAAACCTGGCTGCCCTGATCAGACGTCTCTCC
Source organism: Leucopleurus acutus (assembly GCF_964270905.1). Lineage (NCBI taxonomy): Eukaryota > Metazoa > Chordata > Mammalia > Artiodactyla > Delphinidae > Leucopleurus > Leucopleurus acutus. Next base: position 82,619,770 of record NC_139142.1, on the reverse strand, counting down.
GCTCTGCCTGGGGGTAGTCAGTGCACCTACGCTCCTCAGGGGCAGAATCCAGGGTTCTCATAGCCCTTCTGTTTGTCCTAGTGGTCCTCCAACCAGCTAAGGGGGCTTGTCTCCCCTGTGTAGGACCCCAGCCTGGGGTGCCCAATCTGTGGCTCGAACTGCTCACTCCCCAGTGCAGGTGTCCGCCCGTGTAATCTCCCTTTTCCTCTGATTCCTATTGCAGGGGCACAGGTCCCAACCCGATTGCTTTCCTTCTCTTCCTGCCTGATTCTCTGTGTATCTTTCTTACAGCCTTGGTTGTATAGGAGTCCTTCTGCCAGTTTTCAGAGAGAATTGTTTCACATGGAGATATGTTTTTGATGTGTTTGTGGGGGAAGGTGAGCCTTATGTCCTTTTACTCTGCCACCTTGATCCCTCCTCCTGAAATACTTCATTTTTCATGTTTGTGCTTTAAGCTTAGTGGTAACTACTGTTATTTGACTTTCTGGATACAAGGTCCAGTAACGTCGGTGTTGTACTCACTTACTGTTGGGGTTTCAGGAGATGGATAAATAGTCCCTTCTCTTCCCCACCCCTATCAGACCAGTTGAGAGATGGATAGATTCTGACAAGTGGAGATCGAGGAGGTTGGCTTTATTGCTGATAAAATGTAGGGGATTGTTGTTACCTGGGCAGGCAGCCAAACGGTCTTCCTAATGCTACACCCTCAAAATGAACTTATACACCCAGTCACTGGCAGAGGTGAAAAGCCTCACCCATGGAGACCTGTCCACGTGGAGCAATAGTACAGAGGAACAAAGGAGCACCCTGGGTGGGGGATGCTGACCCCCTTGGAGGGAGGAGTGAGCTGAGCATGCCATTTCTTCCCCTAAACTCACCAGTCAGATAACTGACTGTTCTTCCCATGGGGAGAGGGGAGGTGGGGTGGGGTGATGCTGGATATGCCCCCACTGTAGGTTCCTCCACATGGAAGTGTAAGGAGAGTAAGTGGTCTTTGGTCCCATCAACCTGGGAGACACCACCAAGTACACTGGTGCTTCAGGTCTATGGTTAGTCTAGTACTTAAGTATCTTATGCTGAATTGCTTCCTAGATAATCAAAAAGGCATCTATGCATCTACAGTATTCTCTTTTTCCCAACAGGCACTTGAACTGCTTATCAACATAAATTCATATCACAAAGAGGAAAATATGATTAACAAATAACAACAATAAAATAGGGCAAAAAGGGACACAAAGTCACATAGTAAAGAAGGGGGACGGGACCATATTAATTCTTCATGGAAAAACAAAGTGGAATTTCCCATAGGACCCATTTAGTGAATAATGTTCTTAAAAATTTCTAACAGATAAGGTTTTGTTTTTTTTTTTTTTTGCAGTATGCAGGCCTCTCACTGTTGTGGCCTCTCCCGTTGTGGAGCATAGGCTCCAGACGCGCAGGCTCAGCGGCCATGGCTCATGGGCCTAGCCGTTCTGCAGCATGTGGGATCTTCCCGGACCGGGGCACGAACCCGTGTCCCCTGCATCGGCAGGTGGACTCCCAACCACTGTGCCACCAGGGAAGCCCCCAAGGTTGTTTTTAAAATAACACCCCTAAATGAAAACTAGGGTGACCAACTGTCTTGGTTTGCTCAGGAGTGTCCTGGTTTTACACTGAATGGCCCTTGTCTTGGGAAACCCTCAGTCCCTGGCAAACTGGGCTGATTGGTCACTCTAAATTGAAACTGAGAACATAAAACCAAGGAGCAAATTAATTACCCAAAGGACAAAGTTTATTAGAGTCCAGGTAAGTAGCGAGATTCGAGGCTAGAACCTAGATGAGCAGAGAGATGCCTTGTTCACCCACCCACCAGCATGATCTGGTCTAGTGTTAGGAGTGTGGGCTGTGGGTGAGACAGACCTAGGTTTGAATCCTTGCTCGGCTTTTAGCAGACGATCTTACGCAAGTTACTTAATCTCTTTCTCCTCTCTACCTTGGTTCCCTTATCTGTAAGATAAGTTGGCTTTAGTACTTACCCTCTAGGGTTGTAATAGGGATCAAATGAGAAAAGCCACATAAAATGATTAGCTCAAAAAAAAGATTAGCTCGGTGACTGGACTTGGTTGGCCAACATAGTATATATTTAACATTTCATCAGATTTCTCATAAAAGCCTGGATTTCTGACTTTTCTAACAAATGAGCAGGTCTTCCACTGGGGAGGAGAGCTGAATAGCAGATGTTGCCTTTAGAAGGAGCATGTACTCTCCTGGAAAACATGGCCCTGTTTGGCCCTCTACTTCATGTGCTTGGTCCTTTGGGACCATATGATTTCCATCCCATGTTATAAGCCTTTGCTGCTTAGAGTGTTGTCCAATCACTGGGGGCTCGTTAGAAATGCAGGGCCTAAGGCCCCTTGCACTTGAATAAGATCCTCCTGTGGTACTTACAGTGAAGTTTGAGAAAGCACTGTTACAAACCACCAGAGCATTATTCCTAACCACGGTGAAGGTAGAGATCATCTGGGAAATTTTTTGTTTGTCTGTTTTGTACCTATGTCCAAGGCCCAAGCCAGACTTACCGAAATCAGAGTCCCTGATGTAGAGTATTCAGTCTGTCAAATTAATGCAAGCCACAAGATTTTGCTGTGCATATTTGAGAAATATGGCATTCAGTTTAGATGTAGGAAAGCTAATTACGTTATCCTGTTGGGGTCTTCAGATAGAACAAGTTCTAAACAATGACAGCTTTACAATCTAAATATGTTTCATGTTGAAATTCTGCCCATCAAAGGATCTGATTGTAACTTGCTCAGTGAAGCATGGTTGCAGGTGGACTGACTTTTGGGAAGATGTTGCAGTTTGAAGGAGATGTGTGTTAGTGTGTATCATTACTCATAGCACCTGAACAGTTTGAAGGGAACTAGATTGTTTTGAGAAAGTTTTCATTGTTGTACTATAGTCTTACTGGTTTGCAGTGGAGACAGTGAGATTCTGAAAATAATACTACTACTAGCTGACTTTTTTCTTTTCCACTAAAAAATATTTTGTCTTGTTCTCAGGGAAATGTTTAACTCATCATTGCTTTGATGGAGTTCTCTTTCTCTCAGTGTGTGTCTTCAGGCCTCCTAGTTATTATTTGTTAAATTACTTTTCCAAGGCTACTGATTGCTTCTCAGATGCTCTTAGTAACTTAATCAATCCTCCAAAGTTTCTTTGATCAAAATATCAGAGCTGCCATGTTAGAAATTCCCAGGGCTAATTCCTGTTTTGTATAAGACCTTAGTACATAGTAAATTTATATCTGATGAATTTATCTTTTCAAATTACTTTCATTTTCTTTAACTCAGTTCTTCTTCAGGTAGACTTTTCATATAAACATTTGCCGCTGATTATTTTCTCTACTATAAAATATCACTTTCTCTAACTGTTTTGTTTAGTAGTATAAAATGAACGATGTTGGAGAGTTTTGATGTTTAACTGTAATGAACTTATCACTTTATCAGGTATTGGGAACTTCTGATTCCATTGCTTCATTCAAATTGAGTGAAATGAAAAAGTTACTGAAGATCATTACTGTAGACTAGATCTATGGACCAGCGGTATTAGCATCACCTGGGAGCTTGTTAGAACTGCAGAGTCCCAGACCTACCGTATCAGAGTCTGCATGTTAACAGGATGCCCCCAGCAGGTGATTTGTATGCACAGTAAAGTGTGAGAAGATCTGAATTAGATGGTTTGCTAGATGGTCACTCTATTTTAGGATTATAAAAATACCAGCATATGTGGTGATGGTGAAAATAATGTCAGAAAGTATCTTCTTTCCCATCTGCTCAATCCCTGCTTTATCTTCTTGAATTTCATTTTAATGAAGGTCACTACCTTTTCTAGATTGTCTTCTTATCTCCCCAACCATCCCTGTTGTCCTTCTTGTGGGTAACCTTCCTCTTAAGCACTGAGAGCAAGCATGTCCTAGCTTGAGTTCTCTACTCTTTCATGGTTAGTATTTTATTTGGAGACGCACTTAGCCAGTATGGGATCTCTGTGCTTTGTGTACTTTTGATTTTCAGACCTCTCTCCTTGGCATCTGCCTCAGGTCCGCCTGGCATGTTAAGCTTTACTGAGTCCATGCCTTACACCATGCTTCTTACCTCTGACTGCACATTAGATTCATCTGGTGAGATTTAAAAACAGGTTAATGCCTCGGTTTCATTCCAGAATTAAATTGATTTCTAGGGGTTGGTCTGGGCATCTGTATTTTTTAAAGTCAGTTCTGAGGATGGGGTCTGGGTGATTCTGTTGTGTAGCTATGATTAAAACCACTGCTCCAGGGCTCCATTGTATTCATTCATGAAGGATGCTGCTCCTAGGTTATCAGGTGAGTAGGACATGATCACTGCTCTGAATTATTTCATAGGCTACTGATGAAGGCAGGCACTTAAGCAGATCATCGCAGCATAGTGGGACAAGTAGAATATAAGAGCTTCCTGACAAAGTATTTGACAACACTAGAGGGAATGATGAACACTGGAGAGACGGGGAGGTGGCATTTGAATTGAGCCTCCAAGGATGAGTGGTCATTTACTGGGTGGGCAAGAGGGAAAACACTCCACAGAGAAGGACGAGCACTTATGAAGGCGAGGGGCTGTGGTCTTATCATCGCTCATTGCATGTGTGGGCTACTGAGGTGCACTTCTCATCCATCCCACCTTCCTCTACATCCTGTTTACTGTTTCCTCTCCATGCATTGACACTATCACTACATTTCTCACTTTACTCTCTGAAACTCCAAATCATTTACCCTTAATTATTAGGTTGATTTTTAAAATTACAGCTTTAGTGACATCTTTTTTAAATACCTGTGTTAGTTTCCTGCGGTTGCCACAACAAATGATCACAACAGAAATTTATCATCTCTTAGTCGTGGAGGCCTGAAGTCTGAAATCAAGGTGTCAGCAAGGCCACGCTCTGCTTGGAGGCTCTAGGGAAGGATGCTTCCTTGCTTCTGCCACTTTCTCAGGCTGTTGACATTCTTTGGCTTCGTCGCTTTGTGACCACATCCCTCCAGTCTCTGACTCTGTCTTCACATTGCCTTCTTCTCTCTCTGCGTGTGTCTCAAATTTCCCTCTGCTTTTCTCTTAAAAGGACGTTTGTTAATGAATATAGGGCCCACCTGGATAATCCAGGATGATCTTATCACAAGATCCTTAATTAATTATGTCTGCAAAGACCCTTTTCCCAAGTAAGATAAGTTTCATAGGTACCAGGGATTGGGATGTGGACATAACCTTTTTGGGGCCACCGTTCAACGATACCATACAATTCAGTGGGTTTTAGTATATTCACAGAATTGCGTATCCATCACCACTATCAATTTTACATCATTTTCCTAACCCCAGAGAAAAACACTGTACCAACTTGCAGTCACTCCCCATTTTCTCCCAACCCCCCAGCCGTAGGTGATCACTAATCTACTTTATGACTCTATGAATTTGCCTAGTCTGGACACTTCATATAAATGGAATCATGCAACATGTGGCCTTTTGTGTTTGGCTTCTTAGTATAATGTTTTCAAGGTTCATCCATGTTGGAGCATGTATCAGTACTTTACTCTTTTATTGTTAAATAATATTCTTTTGTGTGGGTTTACCACATGTCCTTTATTCATTCATCAGTCGATGGACATCTGAGCTGTTCCTACTTTTGGGCTGTTACATGTATCTTGGTGTGCACGTTTTTAGGCAGATGTATGTTTTCATTTCTCCTGGGCACATACCTAGGAGTAGAATTGCTGGGTCTCTGGTTACCTTTTGAGGAACTGCCAGACTTTCCCCAAGCCCCTGCACCATTCACATTCCCACCAGTAGTGTGTGAGGGTTCCAGTTTCTCCTGATTCTATTTTATTGTCTTCTTTTATTTGGTGCTGTTGTCCGTTCTGCCTTTTCTGATAACATTCTCACTAAGAAGAATATTTCCATTCCATTTCGGTTAGAGTCACAATTTGTTTCTCACATTAAAGAAATGAAAGGGATTAGTTCTAATCTACCCTAACTGTAATATTTACATTTACTTTTGGTTTCACCCTGCTTCCCAGAAACTTAGTACAAAGAAAAAATGCCTATCTCCAAATCCAAAACCATTTTAGCTCTCAAAACCCGAAAAACTCTCCCTCAGCTATAAGCTCAATGAAGGTAGACACCTTATCTCTCACTTTTTCTTGTAAATTTTGTATGCAGCTTGTGGTGAGCTGTCCAATATTAAATGAGAATGTGATTATTGTCTCATGTGTAAAAGAATTTAATGTTTTATAGGCTGATGGTTTTTCTTAATTATGCACAGATTTCTGACATATTTGGTTATTGTTTTTAATGTGCAGATGAACAGGAGACTGAAGTTGTAACAGAAGAATGTAAAGAATCTTAAGCAAAGACTTGCTGGGGTGTGCTTTTAAGAAAGCTGGTAAATTAAGTTAAATCACATTTTTTCCAAATTCTTTGAATTCAATGAATGCATTATAGAGACCATTCCTCAAATGATGATTTTAATGTTTGGATTCTCTCTTTCTGGATCACATTTCCTTGATATTTTTGAGACTCGTGGTATAATTGTTCAGTGGTTTTTCCTCATTGAAATTCCTGGGAAAATTTTTTATTGCTAAATTTGCAACATCAGGGATACGTTATAGAAACCAACATTTATGTATGTGTGCTACGTTAAAACTAGTTGAAATGCTATGATTGTTTTGTATTTGATTTGATACGTTGCCACTTTATTGTGATTTAGACAGATTTGATCACCATGAATTGTAGCTTTGCCCCTGCTTTCCCTTCTTTCCTCCTCTCTAATGCCTGTTAAGTAAGTACAACTTGCCGTGGAGAGAAATGAATTTTCTCAACAAAGCGATGTTAGGCTATCCTTGCCTATCTTATTAGTAATGGTACTTTTCATAAGCAGAAGTTTGACTGAATTATTACATATATTATATTTAGTTATTTTCTTTCAGAGTTTGTCTTTTACAATGCAGCAAATAAAGATCAGCTGCTTAAAAACAAATAACCTGTGGTACTATTTGAAGAGAGAGGGTTTGTTAGTTACAAGTGAGTAGCCTGGATTCATGAGAACATTTTATGTCAACACTCCATATGATGAATTGGCATTAGAACTAGAAGTCCAATTTATTTCTGATTCTAAAAAAAAAAAAAAAAAGCTATTGTGCAGTATTTAACAAAATTTGGAATAATGTATATGTAGCATTATTATTTTTCGCTCGAATGTTTTCATCTACTGATATTGGATAATATTAGCGATTGCTTACGTCAAGTTTGCTTGACTTTTTAAAGTGAAGACTTCTATAGCTACTGTTTTCAGAAGAATTGATAGGCAATTTCTTTTTCTAGCCTTTTTCAGTTTATATTAAAACAGCAGTGGTTCTTGTTGATGTTAATGTGCTACAGTGTAATTTGTCTTGATGCTAAGAGTTTTGCCGTGGGTTGCCAGCAGAGGTTAAAAGTCATGATTTTGGACTCTCATAGGAGTGACGTGTGTGGCGTACGGTTTGGGTCAGAACAATCAGAGGAGAGAGGTGGTATGGATGGGGATTTGCAGTGGTGATAGAGAGGAGCCATTTTTGCCCATAAGCCTTTCAGAGGAGTGGGGCTTTCTAAACCCATGTGCTTCTGGTGTTTGACATGTATGTGTATGTGTGTGAGAGAGAGAAAGAGAGAGGGAGAGGGAGGGAGAGAGGGAGAGCAGGAAAGAGCGAGAGAAGGGGAGAGGGAGATAGATGTTGGAGAGAGAGCTTATGCCTTTGTAAACTGTTCCTGCAAATGGTATTTGCGGCAGAGTGAATCTTTATGTTACAAGAGTTTAAGAGAAGGAAAGGAAAACAGAATGATTTTAAGTAGTGAATTTTACCATTGAAAGAGGTGACACCATTCCATAGCATGTCAACTGAAAGAACCTCTAATAAGAACTGGCAAGCTGAATTTGTATAATATATTCAACATGAAGGCTCCAGATTAAAAAAAAAGAAAGGCCCTGATAGGGAAAGAAAGTGTTATTAAAAAATAAGTTTTTATTTTAAGGTTCCTTTTAGACCTGAGTGTTTGCCCCAGAACAAGATAGAGAAGAAAAGATATAAAAGAGCAAGAGCTAATTCATTTCAGGAATGAATTTAGGATCTTAAAATTTGAGGTTTTTCTACTTATGACTCCTCAAGAAAATTACTGGCATCACCTTTATTGTAAATTCCCAGAGGACCTAAAATTGCCGTCCTATCCAGCTCTTTGAAATGCATGACAATAAAATGGAAGGAAAAAGCTATACCCCGATGGCATAATTTTAATTTTTAACACATCCTGTATTTTAGTACAACCTGATACGAAGGTCAGTCTTGGAGTGAATATGCAGCATGCCTGGGAAAAACCTCCTGTTCCCAGACACTTTTTTCTGTCCCGTCTTGATATTTTGAGTTACTTTTGTTCTGTTACTTAAAAGTGAATTAGAATTCTCTCCCAAGACTTCACACGTTGAGCTGCTCAGAGAGTGAATGTCATGTTTCGAAGAATTATTTCTTTCAAATCGGTTTTCCAAATTTTATAACTATTACCAACACCTTCTAGTTCCTGACTCTTCACCTGGATACCATAAAATGATTTGGCAATTTATACTTATATAGGACTATGCTACCCTAGATAGATGTTTCTAGAATGGGAGAGAAAGATCAACAAGGAAAAAGAGTCTATCTCACTCAGCCAGTCCTTTTTGTTTTAATGGATCTCAAAGCGAGACCTTTAACCTACTCATAAATTTTTTTATTCTACCTGTTCTTATTAAAACTAAAAATTGGCCAGTATTCTACATTCATGGTTAGCCCACCTGAAACTCAAGTTCTGCTTACTGTAAGGCATTGGCCTTCTCTTCACAAAATAATTTGATTTTTTATATGTATATATGTTTTTAGGATTTCGTCCAAATTCGACCTGTCTCTGTAGTCATCCGTTTTTGACCAAAGGTATAGTCGTTCTCCAAAAAGTGTTACCTGTAGAGTTTGACCCAACTTTTCGAGGACAGTTCTTCCTCCATTAACGTTTCTAAAGCTTCTCCACAACGTGCAATGGTGTTGCCCACCCAGTGCCCTCATTCATGGCTCAGAAGATGTAGCTGTGAATTCTGTGTGCTTCACTCCTGTTTTCCTTTTTCATTGTTTTTAGAAACAGAACTGGACTTTGAAAAGGATTCAGTAAATGACATTTAGTGACACTGGTAAAATATGAACTTGTATCCTTTTGGGTCCCACATCTCGGGGGGGGGGGACATTTCTCATTGCTGTGTTTTTAATATGACAGGTTAATTTTTGTTTTGTTCTTCTATTCCACAAATCCAGCAAATATGTCATCTAAGCAACTCAGTCTTCCTAAATAGTATAGGAAATATGAATGTTCCTGTTACTTACTGTGTTTTCTTTTTGTATATACTCTGTTGGTTTGAGGATGGAATTTACCCATACCTCATAACATAAAGCCAGAAAACAAATAAACATGGATACAGTAAGTATAAATATAAATTTCCATATGATTTATTGTTGTTCCTTGTACATAAGAAACGGTAATATACAACTTATACACTGCTTTAGACTGTAAAATGGATAAAAATGTGTACAAAAAAAGCACATTCCTAGAAAAGTATTGGCAAATAGTAAAAACAGGGAGGAGGGTAACAAGCAAAAAACAAATCAACAAAACAAAAAGAAAAACAAACAATTCTTCAATTCAGTGTGCAAACATTTTATAAAAATAGAAATACTAACTCTACAGGCAGTATTTCCTGATAAATTATTTAAATAGCATATCTACACAATCTGAGATATCTATTCCAATGGCAATGAGAAAATAATTTATAAAAATAAAGCAATGGTATACAAGATGATAGAAAAACACAACTTTCAGAAAATGTATTTAACATTTCAATGCTATTTCCTTATTGGGAATACTTTTCTGTGAAGAATTTTTATACTATGTACAACATTGACTTTTTTTTTTTTAGGTACTACAGTAGCTTTAAGTTTGTTAGACATTTAAACTCTTTTCTGCTTGATCCAAAAATTCTTTACTCAGTCACACAACAAATGAGGTAATATTTGTATACAAGTTTCACCTTTGTCATTTTTTTCATTTGGAAAAAGGCAAAAATAATAAATGTAGATGCTTTTCATCTCCCTGGAAATAGGCACAAGGGATGGAGCAAAACAGTATTAAAGCCCTCCTGGCTTTCTTTGCAAACTAAAAACACTTGCAAATGGACAACCAAATAATTCCACTTGAAAAAATAAAGGAAAAAAGAAGAATCCCAAATCATTCAGTCTAAGCACAAAATGAAGAGCAGCTTGCTGTGCTGATTTCCTTGTGCCATTCCTATGAAAGTTTTGCTGATCAATCTCAACTACCAGCTCTCAAACACTTTCCATATGAAACCTAGATTCCAGGTAGAACAGAGTTAATAAATAATCTGTATTTACAATCTTACAGTCATGAAGACTTGTAGCAAAGATGATATGCTTACGCTTCTTCCTGTTCCATGAATAGTCTTTCAGACAGATCCTCCAGAATAAGTAAAAAATAAATATTTTACATTGTAAAATGTTTGTAAAAAAAAAAAAACAAACACCAAACTACAGTCCAAAAGAGAAAATTGGAAAACTCCATGATATTCAGGAAAAAAGAGAGAAAAGGAATGTCTTAGTTGATAATTTTGTGCCTTTCTAACCATAAAAATACAAGCACGGCTACCTTTCCCTTGGGAGGTAGCCCAGTGCTCACTGAGATGGTAGGTTTTCTTATTTCCCTGCTACATCTGCACAAGCTACGTCTGGAATACAACTGACAATTTCAATATAACCAGGCAGTGGCAGCCAGCACTGCCTTGTGCTGGTTTAGTTCTGACTCCCTGTTCTGGTTGCTACAGGTGATGTGTAAGGGGTGGAAATCCGGGAGGAAGTCCACAAGCCAGTCTTTTCCTTCCTTCCCTGCTTCTATTTAAGTGCCTATTTACGTGGGTCAATCAGCCAACATGGGTCAGCATCATGAAATCCATCAACAGTCTTTCCCCTGAAAATGATTTAGTACCGAAAAAGGAACAGTCCCTCCAAGTTTTCTTCATACAATCGTCTCTTGGGTATGCGCCCTCCCCTTAGGGCTTCGGCCCCGCCCCCCCATTCCCGAGGGAGTAGGTCAGGGCTGGTTTTGTTTGTCAATTCTAGCGAGTCCTCCCTTCTCTCACACGCCTGAAAACGCTTTGGAGTCCACTGCTCAGAGCTGGCCTCACAATCGCCCTCTGCCCTGACAAAAGCAGAGTGGGACAGGCACCTTCCAACCGAAGCAAGTGGATGCTTTTGATTTTTCAAAAGCCAACCAAAGTCATTGTTTATATCCTTGGAAGATTCTTCTCATTCAGAGGCTGAATGCTGAGTCTGATTTGGAAAATTGCATTTTCTTGAGGCAAGTCACATGTTCTAAGAGTCCACACTGATGCAAGCAGAGAGCAAAGGCAGGCAGGGAGGAGTGATCCTGGGGGTTTTCTTAAGCCCATGGTTCCAGAAGGTGCAATACCAGCAATGGTTATGATCAGTCTTTTCATCAACAGTTTGATGATTAGGAATCTGTTAAATAAATAGACAAACACATAAATACATAAACTAATTCATCAAGGCATTGTCATCTTAATATCCCTTAATACGTTAACAACCTAGGCATAGCTCTACTTTTATAATGTCAAAAGCATATTTTAAGATTGTCAGCTTATATAATTACACGTTAGTGTGTTGGAACGTGGTTGCTAGGAGCTTGACACTGCATAACCTTCTAGAACTTATGCTGTGCTTTCTAAGTCTTTCCGTGTTAAAACTCTAGGGAGTTTTATTTTACAACTTAAGACTCAAAGATTACACCATAATTTAAATATTGAGTAACAGCAACCATATTTTTTTTACTGTGCTTCATCTTGTTGGCTCCAAGCTTGGCCCAGTAAACGTTTATTAAGCACCTGTTTTGTAGGAGACCCAATGCTAGACTCAGTGAGAGCTTAAGTAACCACTAAATGAAAAAAAGAGCAAAGGTTAGTAGTGAAAATTAATTTAACATGCCAACATGAAGGCAATACTCCTTTCCCTTCCTTTCCAAGAGGGAAAGGCTCTGAAAGACAACCTGGGCCGTAATGGCATGAATAAAACTAAGTGGTGTGCAAGACATAGAAATGTAAAATTTAAAAAATTTTTAGGTATTATTGCTGGGGTCTGAACTGTACAGGAGCTTGTCTGCAGTTTACTTTGCGCTGGCTATGAAGAGAACAGAGATTGCTAAATTAAAATGGTTCACAAGGACTCAGCACTTCATAAGCCGCAGTTCATAGGCACTATTTCACTTTTTATCATATGCCTTCAACAGCAAAATATAAATAACCCTTTCTCTAAAATAGCCTTTAAATCAGCCTCTCCCATGATTGGCATTCTTGGTATTGGTCTGAACTAGGGATGTCAACTGGTATATTCACTGTCATTTTGCTCCTACCTCTGCATTCATATTTCAGGTCAGAGAAGAACACCATTTCTTGAGAGAAGACGAACAACCCTAGCCTACCGCCAGCATAGGTTTTGTCATAGATGGGTCCTGAGTCGGCCATGATTTTCTTCCCTTCATACATCACCACTCTGCAGGAAAAAGGAAGTCGCGTTAGTGACACCCTTGCTTTTTGGTCCTCTCCTTCTCTCCCATCAGTGTGACTTAAGTGAAATTTAATCAGAGCAATCTTACCTAATGAAACCCGTCTTTGGCCTGTGGCTCAGACGCCATCTGTAGGCGGTGAAATCTTTCCAGCCTATTTGACGAGGGTCATGCCACAGCGTGCGTACCTGGAGGAAAAGGAAACGAAAAGGTTGAAACAGCCTCATTATGAGATTTATATTTCATTCCATGAGAAACGGTGCTTGAAAGGTACAGAGTTGACCTAAATTAGAGGGCTGCAATGTAGGATTTTTTTCCGAAGGCCTTTTTCATTAGATGTGTAGCCTTGAATGTACATATAAAGCAGAGAGAAGAGAAACTTTTGTTTGAAGAGGCTAAAACTGCCTTTGGATTTGAAGTGGGCTCCCCTCTCAGACCCTAGGATGTTTTTTCAAAGCAGAACTTAATGCTGCAGTTGGTGATGCGGGGAACGTGATATCTAAGATTCCCTGTCGGGAGGCTTGGCCAAAGCACAGCATCCCTTGTGCTGGTCTAGCACCTCTCCCCCTTCTGCAGGGTGTTGTTCTCACCTGGCCGGGGGTGTTTCCTGTGTGCCACAGGGCATTCCGCAGGTGCTCGCCAGGCCCCGTGGTGGAGTTCACGACCTTCACAGAAAGGCCGGAGTATCCCTGAGCCCTTGTGGGGTTGGTGTCCCAGTAGGACTGAGTGACTTGCTTCCACATCACAACGTAGAAGCGGCTGCTGGACTGGTAGCCAAAGACAAATCCGGCATAGTCATCATCCCTTTCGGTGTTGATGAAGAAGGTGCCACTGAAGTCCACAGCGTTAAACTCATCATAACCTGGAAGAGGAGGCCAGACCCAGGTTAAAACCTGCAGCCTTCGGGAAGTTCTCTGTTACACTCCTAGGCATTTTTTAGCACCCATGGGGACACACACGACTGCCAGCTTTTATATTTGCTTCTTTCCCCTCTATGCACTGGCCTTTCGTTAGAAGAACTCACTACTCACCTACAGCAAGTCCAGGATCACAGTTGACAGTCTGGACGAGTTCTTTACCCTGATGGCGTACAACCCAGTTAGGGTCATTTTGGGACGTCCCTTTGGGATCTAGAGGAATCATCTGGAATCGGCGGAAATCGGTCTCACTGATATCAACGTTTTCGGGACAGATGTCATCGATGTCTGGCACGTTGTCCTGGTCAAAATCATCTTTGCAAGCATCACCTCGACCATCACCTGAGGCCAAAAAGGCAAGAGTACAGTGAAATTCTGAAATAACCGTGACTGGTGCCAGAAATTCACTGTCTTCTCAAAGCTGACATTTGGTCTGTTCATCCTTAAATGCATTCAGCTTTGTTTTTATTTCCTGAATCCAGACAGCCATGGTTTCAGTGACTCTCTTTAAAAGTGGCTCCAGTGACTCACCATCAGAGTCCTTCTGGTCAGGATTGGGCACGAGCCTGCAGTTGTCCTTGTCATCAGGAATGCCGTCATTGTCATCGTCATGGTCGCAGGCATCGCCCTTGCCATCCTTGTCATGGTCGGCCTGGTTGGCGTTGGGCACGTAGGGACAGTTGTCCAGGTTGTTCTGGTGGCCGTCTTCATCAATGTCCTGATTGTTGTCACAGGTATCTCCAATGCGGTCCGAGTCAGAATCGAGCTGAAAGAGACAGAAACAGAGGGTCAATTGGAGTATGAATCATTGATGCTAAAGAGAACTTATGTAAGATTCTCCAGTGTTGGATTCGGCCAGTGAGGTTTGAAGTCTATATGCCACTGCCAAAAGCTAGTCATATTAACAGATTTTAAATGTTTTTCTTCTTGACTCTTGTTTCCATATGACAGTTTTAATAGGGATTTTTGTTGTTGTTTTTTTTTAAATAGAAAACTGTCGAAATAAAATTCAATAGAAAGCATTAACTAATCCCCAAGGATGGAATGCCATGTTAACTGCTTATATTTTAATGATGAATGAAATTCTTTGAGTACAATTTGTTATTTTCCATTTAAGTTTTCAATTACGAAATTGTTGACACGTCAGCGTCTACTCTAGGTCATTAAATCATGGCAACATGGCACTGCTTTTTATACATACTTGGAAATCCATATGGTGGGATCAATTATTTTCTTCTTTTTTTAGGTATTTGGTTTTATATCTCTAGTCCATAATGGTTGTCAACTGTTGGCTCAGGTAGTCAGAATTCTAAATTTTTTCAAAACTGTACTTCTCAAGAGTACTTTTTTACATTATTCAGTGTATGTGGGATGCTTAGGGATTATTTATACACAAGTTGAAATGTTTCTTGCCAGTATTTATGCTCTTTGCCATTAAGATTTTTACATGATTCATTAACTGTTATAAACTTTATTATTATCGGAAGAACCAAAAACTCATCCAGGGAGGTTAAACGGCATTGAGGTTTAATTTACAGTAAGATCCAAACTCAACATAGATGACCCTCAATGCCATCTGATCAGGAAAGCTATCCCAGATCATTCATGCTTTCCCATTACGGCCCCAAAGAGATTCATCCTGTCGCTTTCTGTTTTATAGGAGCTCAAACGAACAAACATTAGGAGCTCAGCTGGACTTCTCATTTTTTGAATCTTTTAAAAATATTCCCATTTTTTAAAAGCTGGTTTCTAGGTTTTCCGAACAATGCCTTAACTTTCACAGCTAGAAAATAATGATGAGCAATTACACAAGAAAAGGAACTTGTTCTGGCTGATGTCTATTTGCAGCACTCCCTGGCAGTGCTACGGAGAATTATCTGCTTGCAATGCCAAACACTTGAAGAATGACAATGAAACAGGGATTTCTCCAGTTTGGGGGAATTATTTTTAGTTTGAATTTCTTGCAGCCAGATTATATCATTAGCCATGAAAATGGTTGTGTATCGTGCTTAGGGATATTTTCTTCCATCTCTTAGTTTCAAATATGATTAATATTCCCGTAGAGTCGTCAGTCACAGATTTCTGCTTTGTATAATTTATCTTAACAATGGTAGATCCCGCTGAGCAAGTCACGTGGACCTTCTTGTAGAAGACAGGATTGACATTACAAGACTGTCACACTAAAGACCTATGAGACTCTGCGAGGAACTCATGTCAGGCAAACTGTTCACATGAAAATATTACAGTTGGCTCTGAGAGCACTGAGAGCCGTGGTAATGTTTGAACTCTGTTTAACTCTTCTATTTTTTAGGGGCCTAGAAAGGGATATTCTAACACTTTACTGAAAGATTCTGAAAGGCATCCACCGACCTGATCTGGATTGTGTTCCAGGGGGCAGTTGTCACACTGATCTCCAACCCCATCCATGTCAGTGTCTCTCTGGTCCACGTTGTAGACATACTGGCAGTTGTCCCGTTCATTGAGGATACCTGCAGAGAACAGGGGACAGGTAAGAGCTGGAATCTCCAGCCTCAGCTGTTTCAACCAAATCGCACACTAACAGCCAGGGCTGCTCAAGGTTGAGAGCCAAGTGAGAGACACTGGGGCCCGCTGGAGTCAGGGAGTGCCTTACCGTCCCCATCAATGTCTGCTGCGCAGGCGTCTCCTTCCCCGTTGTTGTCCGTGTCAGCCTGGTCTGGGTTGTGGTTGTAGGGGCAGTTGTCACAGCGGTCTCCCACGTCGTCTCTGTCATAGTCATACTGGGCTGGGTTGTAATGGAACGGACAGTTGTCCTGCAAAGAGAAGAAGCAGAGCATTTTACAACACGGTCCATGAAGCCCGCCTCAAACCACATGCAGAATATTTATAAAACTGTGAAAATATGCAACAATTATTTTCTATTTAGTGGATATACTAATTGAATCCTCTGTAAAATGGTCACTGCAAAAGTTAAAAGCCAGGACACAATGAATGAAAAATGAATTGCTGTTGGTTACGAGTCAGTGAGATGTAAATAGAAACTCAACATCACTGCTCTCAGTGCGCTCAAAGAAAATCTTAATGTGACTTAGAGAAGACATTTGAAACCAATCTGGGGAGCGAAGTGTCATTTGTTCACATATTGTAACCTCTTGCTCCAACCGGGGGAAGGGAAGGTTGTGATGAAAAACAAAACCCTCATTTAAAAATTCTCTTGGCAACATCTATGTCCTCAAACTACTGAAACACAACAAATAACTTCTGATGATCCTAGATATCAGTAACTTCATTGAATCTCAAGGTGTTACAGGCTGTTGCTGAATACAAAAGCTGAAAGAGGAGTAGAAAACGTTTTTTACCCTGTCATCTGGAATTTTATCATTGTCATCGTCATCGTCACAGGCGTCGCCGATTCCGTCCTTGTCATAGTCTTCCTGCCCTGAGTTGGGAAGGTTGGGGCAATTATCCTGGAAAGAGAAGACACATTACAGCTGCAGTTTGCATGCCTTTTGCTCAGCTCAGGCACCAGAGATAAACGCTCTAGACTTTGTACACGCTGGGAACACAGCCATGCTCTGCTGGTATTTGGTAGAGAAGTGAACATTTTTTTGGACAATATAATCGACTGTGGAACACGACTGCCCACAGGGCCTGCTGCCCCATTCATGATCTTGGCACCAAGTGATTTAATATTAATAAGAATTAGGGCTGCTCTGCCTTTGGATGATTTAATCTTTCAGTTTCATTTTCAGACTTTTAAGCATTTAAAATCCCTCAGCCTGTTCCCTTGATAAGGGCTTTCTGGAGGTGGGCGAGGAAAGCGGGGGCTACCTTTTTGCAGTGGTAAGTTGCATTGGCCACGCACACCAGGTCCTTGTTGGGCCAGCCGTCCAGGTCTGTGTCCTCCCCACAGATGATGCCGTTGCCGGCGTAGCCGGGCTTGCACTCGCAGCGGTACATGGGGTCACTGTAGTGGCTCAGGTAGTTGCACTTGGCATTCTTGTTGCAGTCGTGTGTGCCGTCCATGCAGGGGTTGCGGGGCTTGCACACCTGAGGGTACATCCTGACATTAAGGCAGAGCCTTCGAGAGTCCCCAGACACCGCAGAACCAAGGACCCGGATCCCCATCGTCTCTGAACAGACAGAGCTCCATGGGAAGAGTGTGGGTCCTCCCCATCCGCCCCTGGGTATGTCCAGGTTACAGGCTAACGTGGCTGTATGTGCATTTTCCTTGAAATTGCTCAGCACCTAGGCACTTAGAAGTCCATCCACTCACAACTTGTTCCAGAGCAGCATTGTCAGAGGTGATGGACCTGTTTTCCTTGCTGGAGGTACAGTGGATTTTCTAGTCCCGTTTCTAAGAGCTAGGTTGTCCACTCACCCCCTTCCCTGTTTTTTGTGAAGGGTATAAGATGACGTTCCCTCCTTTCGTGGCTCTTTCGCTCGAGGACACCCCTCCTTCACTCCCGTCTACGAGTCCCCTCTGCTCTACCTGTTTGTTGGTGGTGGCATGTTCCACGCCCCGGCCGAAGGGTTGCGAGCCGGTGAAGCGTGGCGGGCAGGGCAGGCAGTTGTAGCCGGGGTCTGTGTTCTCACACCTGTGCTCTCCGTTGTGGTTGAAGCAGGCATCAGGGACTTCTTTGCACTATGGAAGAAATAGCAGTTTGCTTCGTGTTTAGAGAACGCTGCCAAAGGAAATGACTAGGACAGGTGAGCTGCTTTCCTAGGTCTGGTAACTCCCAGCTTCTCACCTCATCAACATCTTTGCACTGGATGCCATTTCCGCTGTAGCCCGGGGGACAAGCACCACACTTCCAGCTGCCGTCAGGGTAGCTGGTACACTTGACGTCCGCAAAGCAGGGATTGGACAGGCACCCATCTGAGACAAGAGAGACAGGCAAATGGTGGGTCTCAGCTGCTTCCCAGTAACTGCCATTCCGGACACTTAAACCAGGGTGTAAAATATTGTAGGATCTAAACAACTGATAGCTTGTTGAGATTATGCTGTCTGTCTGGCATTTTAGAGTAATCAAATCACTCAGGACCATTCAAAGCCGAACCCCTGTGAACGCTAACCATGGCACTCAGTGGTTTTGTCCTGGGCTGCATGGCTTACCGATGGGACAGTCCTGCTTGTTGCAGATCTGGTTTTCTGTCACATCACCAACGCAGTCCTTGCCTCCAAACTGGGGTGTGGGGTTGTTGCAGAGCCGACTACGTTTCTGCACCCCTCCTCCACAGGTGACGGAACAGATGTCCCATAGCGACCAGGGTCCCCAGCCTCCATTGACTGTAAGAAAATGAACCACAGGCCAAAGTTAATGCCGATTTTCAAACCCCTTACCTTCACAGGAGACTCTCCTGAGTTTGTTCATGCTACCCTGACACATGGAAAGAATGTTCTGGAAGAGGGTGAGTCTGAAATTGTTCTTTCTGTTTTCCATTAAAAGAAGCCGCTGCGCTGTGCAGGACTGTGCTTCTATTTGTTTCTCTAGGAAGGGACCTTTCCCCGTCCATGACCCACCGAGCTGGAAGCTGCAGATGCCAGCCAGCCAGCTGGGCAGAGCTGCTGCCGGGTGACGCATGCACTTACTGGGGCAGGCGTCTTTCTGGCAGGCTTTGGTCTCCCGAGCTTCGCCCTCACATGGCTTCCCATTCATCTGGGGGCTGGGAGAGTTGCACAGCCGGATTCTTGTGATCACACCGTCTCCACATGTTACAGAACAAGACGACCACGGGGACCAGTGGCTCCAGCCGCCATCCTGTTTAACTAAAGGACAAACCAGATGGTTATACGGTACTTCCCATGAGCCAAGCTCTGTGCTAGTGCCTTTAAATGCATTATCTAAACAAAATCTTCAAACTAGCCCTATCAGGAACTATTCTTACCCCCGATTTGCAGATGAGGAAAGAGCCTCAGAGAGGCTAAGTTGTGCTCAAGGGTGCATAGATAAGGGGGAGACTTGGGATTAGGTCCAGAGGCTAGAACCTCTGTGTTATGGAGCTGCTGTTGGTGACGACAAGGACAGGTCAGTTCTCCGCATCCCCAAGTGGCCGAGATACTTACATCTCTTGTCACACTCCTGAATGTGGCAGGTCCGTGTCTGCACGGAGGAGCCTTCGCATCTGTTGTTGAGGCTGTCGCAGGAGCGGCCACGCTGCTGGATTCCGTTGCCACATGTCACAGAGCAAGAGGTCCATTCAGACCATGGGGACCAGCCATCGTCTGCAGAATCGCTGGCTGCAGAGGACATGGGCGCATTTAGCGTGCAATCATTAAAACAAGCTATTCTTTAGACTGCTCTGCTCAGGACTTTCTTCTTCCCTTGCTAGAGGGTGACAAGCAATGTTAATTGTTAGGCCAGTGGCCAAGGGGTTTATGCCAGGTCATTCTGTGCACAGCCTCGTAGCAGTTGCATGCTTTGCCTGGGCTGGTACAGCTGAGCCTTTTCCCAGTGTGTGTTCCTATTCATCACTCCCTCTCTCCTCCTGTCTGCATTTCAAATGAGTTTCCCTTTTCTGACTTAAGATATTTCAGTAGGCAGTTCCAGTCCCAGGCTTCCAAAAATACTTGAGTTTTAGGCAACTTATAGGAGTCACTTCTGCCTTTCAGGGGAGCCAGAGACCATGTGTTTGGCAGATGAAGTTGAAGGCAGCAGAGCCGCTGTTGGCTGTGGCTCTAGCTCGGTCATGAGGTTAGTCAGTATGTTGCTTCTCTCACCCTAGCATTTGGGACCTTTTCTGCATATATTTTCACAAGAGGAAAGTGCGTTTGTTTATCATCTGCCCAGGCACGATGACTACAGTCACGTCTAGCTGTATCTGACACGAGACAGAGAACTTGTTTTCTCTTGCCATCAGCTGGAAGCTTTCCTAGCAATCCCTGATTCAAGTTCAGAGCTCCGCCAGTCCCCAGCTGGCTTTGTTCCCTTTAACCCACACCTGAAGTGATCTCTGGAGGGGACTGGTTATTCTGAGTTGTGATCAGTGTGTGTAGGTGCAGTGGGTGTGGGAGGTGTGGGTGTGAGGGGTGAGTGCTACTTTCTCGTCTTATTTATCTTAGTTGTGATGAATCATTTTTATGACTTGTACCTACTATACTGTCTCAGCAAAGTGATTAATTCATACTGGCAACAAAAGCCAGGGATTGGGTACCATGAAACAACACAGTGCCCTATTTCTTTTATGGCCCTGACACTCAAACTGCTGTTTTGTCTTAGGTCTCTTATGTCTGTATACAAAATGGGTAGAACTTTCAGGCCCAATTAAGTCCAGTGCTTGCACCAAAGCCATCCATTTCTCTGGTGAGCAGATTTTTCTTGACTCTAGGCCATAAGGTCAAATTCTAAAAGCAGTCAACTTAGAGCTATCACTGCTACCGATTCCTCTCTTCTTTCCTCAAAGCATAGGATCATTCTCAATAAGCTACACCAAGATTATTGCCTGTACTGTGATCCAGGGGGGTAATCAAGTTTAGTCATAAGGGCACTTTTGGCTCTCTACAGCAGACGAGCCATCAGTTAACCAGGTGTCGCAGCAAGAAACTGAATGAAAAACATCTGATGGAGACGGGGGTGGGGTTCAAGCACTATGTACAGTTGATGAGTCGCTGAAGCGTGATTATGCAGTTTTAAGAACTTACGCCAACACCGCGGGCAGCATTCTCCATCAGGAACTGTGGCATTGGAGCAGGGCATGATTGGGCAGGACACTTTCTTGCAGATGGTAACTGAGTTCTGCAGGGCAGGAGTGAGGGAGAAATGGTTTACTAGGCATATTGCAAGCTGAAGTTTACATATTGAAACATTTCCATTACAGGTTGACACGTGGTCAGGGCTGTTAAATGCTCTAGTGGAATGATTTTAATAGAAGATCTGCCTCTGTCATGCTGGCAGCCACCAGTACTGTAGAGAGAGTTCTGGTGCTAGTTACTTGTCACTCCACCCCTCGGAGAGAGCTTTCTTAATTGCCACTTAGTCACTTTCTCATGCACAGGACAGCGTGAAGAGTTTCTCCAGCGGGAACCACTGAATGTCATGGGTCAGATCTATTACTCTGCATCTAAAAATCAAACTCATGAAACTCAGCCAGGACTTGAAAAGTTTTAAATTATATCTTTATGGGGAAAAGAAGATCCATGAGCATCGTATTTTCTCATGTATAGATCTGGCTTTATATTATATCGGACGAGAATGGGAATTTAGTAAATTTGACTCGCAAATCCAGCAATCCGTGATTTGTATTTCAGCTTGACTTTGCTCAATGAGTCAGGTAAACCCCCTTCACTCCCCTGCCCCTGGCGTTGCAGGGTGGGCGGGGGGATCCAGAAGGACATACACACTGCAGGCAGTGCCATCTGAGCTAAGTGGGCAGCTCTGTCCTAACATGGTGGGCTAAGTGATTTGCACAGCAATCAGTACTGTATTAAAAGAATCTCTGTGTCATAGCTGAATACGAATTAGGGCTGGGGGGAAGAAAGTTCAACTAGGTTTTACTTACCTGACATTCAACACTTAGCCCTTGAACTAAAGCAGGTAAGTTACTGAGATGTTTAAATAGATATGTTCTTTTAGATACTTAGCCTGGGGTATCATTAAGACTTTGAAAAACTCTTGGGCATTTAAAGATTTTATAGATGTCATAACTGCATCTTAAGAAAAAGACACCATTTGGGTTATCAGGCCATGGAACATAAAAAGGGCCTGTGTGGCTATCTGGATCTTCCCCCAGAGACTGTGCACCATCTATTCGTATTTCAGTCTCTCGAGCCCCTTACCTGGCAGCGACACTCAGTGCAGCTGTCCACCGTCCACTCCTCGCTATTCCTGTACTGGACTCCGTTGTGGTAGCAGAGCGGGGGCCTCCTCAGCTCATTGACCAGCTCTTTGTTCTCTTCAGTCTAAAAGGGGGAGAAAGGTCATTAGCGTCCAGCCTCACTTTCAGTCCCTCAGCGTCATTGGTGGCACACGTTCGAGGGCTCGTGCTAGCGGGCGGAGGCCACTGACCACTTTGCGGATGCTGTCCTGCAGCGTGGTCACGATGGTGCGCAGGCCCCTAAGCTCCAGGACCATGTTGGATAGCTCGTCACAGGAGATGCCGCACATGGCTTGCAGATCCTTTGTCTTGTGGCCGATGTAGTTGGTGCGGATGGCAGGGCTGGAACCGTTCACCACATTGTTGTCAAGGGTGAGAAGGACACTGGTAGCTGCCAAGGAACAGAGGAACACGATGGGGAAAGTTATAGAGGATCTTCAAGCAGAAGAACTCACCTGCCAGTCCCCAGGGTTCCTAGCCGTAAAAGACATTTCATTTTGGGTGAGGGATGCAGGAGGACGGGATGCGTGTGTGTGCTGTTGGAGGTCACCTTTATGTACCTCTTAACTATGTTCCCTGGGGTAATTTATGCACAACCACCATTGCATACGTTTCTCAACTTGTTTTGGGTGGAATTGCCCCAGTTTCCCTGTATGCCCTAAAAATAGAAGGACACTTACAGCTGGAGCAGCCTTTGTTCCTGAGGATGTCTTCTGGTGTGGTTCCAAAGACAAATCTCACATTCTGCAGCACGCCCTGTAGGCAGAGGACACACATTATTTGTAGACGCTTGGTGGGGGAGGGGGTCAGTGGGTGGGGAAGACTGTTTATGCTGGGAAAAGCACACAACAGATGTTCTAGAAGTTTCAAAGAACTCCCTTTTAAGATCACCATGTCAAAATAACACACCAACATGAACAGCCAAACAACTTCAAAAATCTTAACTGTGTCTTGTGCCAAGTCTTCAGTGTTGTACAAAGAATTCAGTTATCAGCCTACTCGGAGACACAGGAAATGGAATCTGATACTGAGACCGGAGGATATAATGACACTCTCCAGTGTCAAAGAGTTAAATGTGGGCGTTTCAAAGCCACAGATACAAAGATCTAGACGTTTAAGCATGGAAGAAGCTGCAGCAGCAAATAGCCACTATTTTAATCTTTTCTTTGAGACCAGTTACATCCCCATGAGGAATCAAATAGCAAAGTGGTATTTATTCTGCTCCTAAAAGTACCCACTTCAAGCAGTATTGTAATTGCTGGAACACATTTGAAATAAGTTCTTTCCTTGAGAAGAGCATAAAGAGTATTTAAGGTTTTGAACAGGCTGTTATAGGAAACCTATTTCTTGTTTCCTTTAGTGGTTTTCAAAGTCTGGTCCCCAGAACACCAGCGCCAACCTCACCCTGGAACTGGTTAGAAATGCCAATTATCAGGCCCCATCCCAGACCTATTGAATCTGAAACTCTAGGGGTGGGGTGCAGCAGTACCCATTGTAGCAAGTCCTCCGGGTGACTCTGATGCTCCCTGAAGTGTGAGAACCGCTGCTCTAATACACAGGCAGGATTTCCTGTCCTAGAACCCCTGCCTCTCCCGTGATTGCCCTCCTGGCAGATCAGCTGCCTCTCAGTCGACCCCATGGACCAGGAATTGAAGAGGCCTCACCTGGAAATTGTCATTGACGCCTCCTTTGGCGATGCGGAGCCTGGCGATGCTCGCCAGGTCCCTGGTGAAGATGCTTTGGATGGGAGCATCCAGCTCAGCATTCTCCATCTTCTCACAGTCGATGTACAGCTGCGCCCTGTCCTCCTGCACAAACAGGGTGATGCTCTTCCACTGGCCGGTCGCCAGGAGTGCTTCTTCCACCGACACCACATGCTGCTTCCCCTGCACAGTCAGGCTCAGGTCCAGGGTGCCCGCCTTGCCATTGGAGACCACGCTGAAGACCTGGCCGGAGTGGTCTTTCCGCTCCACAGCCAGCAGCGTGCCCCGGGTCTTCTTCATTTGCCTCAGGGAGGCCAGGAGGAGGAAACCTTTCTCCGCCCGCACAGCATCCACTAGGTCTTGGAACTTGTCGTCAGGCACAGGGGGGATCAGGTTGGCATCCTCGATGCGGAAAGCTGGGCTGGAAGGGTCAGGACCCTTCACCAGTCGGCGCCCGGAACCCTTGCGGGCAGCCCCCGTGAGTTCAAAGATGTCAAACACGCTGTTGTCTCCCCCAGACTCTATTAGACAAGAGCAGGGCACACGGTGAGCTCTCTGGGCTGGGCAGGGGTGGGGCTCAGCTCTGGGGTGTGGGGCAGAGGGACAGGGTGAAAGCTCCTGGCAGCCACCAAAAGAGCTGAATAAACACCAGAGTCACAGGGAACCTGCATCCCGACCTTCGGTCAGGGCTCAGGGGAGAAGCAGCTGGGAGGGGAGTGCATGGGAGGGAGGCACACCTGGGGTAACCGGACCTCTTCCTCTTCCCTCCCCCCTCAAAAGGTATTATACAGACTCACCTGGAATGCGGTTGGAGCCGCACACATGCCACAGGAACAGGACACTGAGTCCCCAGGCCAGCCCCATGGTGGAGCTGTTTGTGCCCAGCAGGGAGCCTGCAGCAAGAAGCACAGAGCCCAGGGTCAGAGGCAGCCAAGCAGGGCGGGTGGGCAAAACCTGGCTGGGCTTGGGGCCGGGTCCCTGGGGATCCCCCTTTGGCTCCACGTTTGCGGCAACGAGGGGCAACAGTACTTACTTTGGAGAGGGCAGCAGGAAGAAAACGAGAGAGTTGAGGGGAGGAGATTGTGGGGCAAGACCAACAATCGGGGGGCGGGGTGCTTTTCCTTAAGAAGTTGAGGGTAAACAGCAGCATCAGGAGATATAGTTTGGGGGCCCGGGGAGGGCACGGGGGGAGTCTAAACTCTTTTCTAGAGGACTGATAGAAAGGTTTAGGGAAGACGAGGAGAAGAAAATCTTGGGGTGTCCTGGCGAGTTGGTTTGTGAACCCCAGGGCTGGAGAGGATGCCCCTGTAGCCCTTGCATGAGAAGAGTCCCCCAGCGGCTGGGAGGGACAGGATGGGGAAGACGAAAAGTATGAGATCCGGGGTCCCTGAGGCGCCGAAGCCTGGGAGCTCCAGGTGGATGGCCAGGGCAGCACTGGTCCTCGGCGGCCGCCCAGGGACTCCTTACCTGTGTGGACACGGATGCAGAGGCCGGGGCCGGCGACGAAGGCGCAGCGACGGTACCGAGCGCTGGAGAAGCACGGGCAGAGCGGTACGCCCGGAGGCCGAGGGATCGGAGGCTGCGCGGGGAGAGCTCGCCGTGGTAAGCGCTCGGCGGCCGGCCGAAGTGCACTGGCTGGCAAGGCGGCGGAGACGCTCGCTTTTAAAGAGGCGCTCACATTCCTGGGGTTTCCTCTGGCCAATGGGAGGCCGCCGGGCAGGAAGCGGGAGGGGGGGCCAGTCTGGGTTCCTCTCTCCGCCCCCCGCTGCCTGGCGCACAACTTTCCAGCTAGAAGGGGAAGGGGGGCGACAGGGGTCGGGCCGAGGAGCACTGGAACTTCTCAGAAAATTAGGTGCCCGCCCACGCGGCCTTGGCGCTCATGGGCTCAGCACTTTGGCTCTGGCGCCGCGCGGCCCCGTGCGCTCTGTGCGCATCCCGAGCCGACGGGGCTCTGGACAGCCACCCAACACCCTTAGGGGGGCTTTCAGGCAAACCCGTTCCCTTGAATGCCTGCGCGACGGCTGAAGGGTGGACACGAGCCCGTTTGTACGGGAAAAACTGAGCCCGACGGGGTAAATAGGACCATGAGGAAATCAGTTGTTGAAGGAGTTCCCTCTTGGGTACTTGTTGACCCTCGTTCATCCATCCAGGTGGGGTGGGGACCATGGGGCCCACTTGGCGCCGCGCTCCTGCCCTCGCCCCACGCCTGTCCTCCGCCTGACCCCGCCCCGCGAGGGACGTGAGTAAGGTGTCGCGCTGGCCAGCAGGGCGGCTACGGGGCTCGGCTTCCCACGGCGCGTCAGGGCATCCTTTCTGCAGCTGCCGGCCCCGGAGTCCCCGGGCAAGTCCCTTCTCCCAATTGCTGCGGCGCTTCCAGGGCTGGCCGCTTGGGGGCGATATGCGAATTCTGATCAAGGGGACGCGAGCTGACCGCTTCTTTCTAGTCAGGAATGTTAAGGAAACTTACTCTTATCCACTTCCCTCAAGCCAACATTGAAATTGTGTCTTGAAAAACAGTTTTTGTGCCCACTCGTGCTTCTTAACGTGACTCCTTTGGGGGTTGGAGGATTTGCAGCACCATCTGGCTCCAGGGTCTCAAATTATTTACAGAAGAGACCCGTAGAGTAATAAATTACCCTCTGCTTATCATTTTATTTCCTTTTTTTTTTTTTTCCTTTTTCTCCCTAAACGTTCTTTTCATTTTTCGGCTCCCGAAACCGAGGTGTGGGTTACATTTCTGTGGGTGCACCAGTTGCCGTGAGCGCTGCTGCTTAATATGTCTGTCATTGGAAGTCTGGTGTCCAAGCCACCGTCCCAAGCCAGCATGACTCCAGCTGCCTGGAATTCCATTCATCACCTCCGGCTGGGGCGCCAGCAGCTACACTTCCCCTGCTGTGATCCCGCACCATCAGACTGGCCCTGGGACCCAGGGAGCAGGTAGTAGCTTCACCAAATAAGGATCTCAACCACCGGCCAGGGAAAGCCCTGGGGTTCACTTCCCTCCTTAGCATTTACATGTGGCCGGACTCCTGACTGCTGGAAACACCCGCAAGTTTACATTCATCCAACAGCAATTTCACTTTTCTTGTGTGACAAGGGGCATGTGGGTGACGGAGTGTGTTCTAGTTACTCAATACTCAGCAAGCACCTCTAGAGGATAAGTGTGTTCCTGAGACAGTTGTTTGTTTGTTGCTTAAGTAACTGAACCTGACAGAGTTCACAGGCTGGAAGACAGAAATAAAAGTCTCTGTTGCATGATTAGTCAAATCAGATTCCTGTCGTGAAAGTCATAGGTAATGATTCATCCAAACAGATCTGAAGATTCCAGAGTCAGCAGCCATACACAGCCCTCCCCTTCCCTCTCCTTCCCTAGTGTCCTGTTTGCTCCTTGAAAGGTGACTTTTTTTTTTTCTTCACTTGCTACTAATAATACCCTAATAACCTTAGGGACGGTTTTCAGAGGATGGCCAGCTGATGGCTCCCTGCTCCTTTGGCTCATTTGCTAATTTTATACAGATGAGCAGAGGGCTCGAGGGCCACAAGTGGCCCACAAAAGCAGGATACATCTCTCCTTTTATAAAAAGATCATCTCCTTGAGGCTTAGCCGCAAGGACAGAGCAGAAGCTCCCTGGAATGCCCCTTCAGGCTAGCCACTTCCGGGACTGAAGGACTGTAGGAATCCCTCTGGAGTTTTCTTGGAACTTGGCTTCTTTCAACAAAACAAGGAGAAGAAATCTATAACCTTTTATATGCCTTACAAATGGGAAGGTGACCTGTACGGTGGCAGGGAAGAGCTTTCATGTCAGAGAAAGCTGACAGAGGTATGGGAGTTACTTGTCTCAAACACAAAGGCCTTGCCCAAGCCATGGTACTCCAGTTTTTCTGGTGGAAAGGAAGGATCACAGTGAGAGGGGTGTCTGGGTCGCTGATAGGAACTCACCCACAATCCCGCTGGTCATCGTGTGCTGAAAATATTCCCCAGAAACCTAAAGAATTTTGGGACGCTTTAGGAGAGAAGCAGGATGGGAAAAGGGGAAAGACAACCTGTACCTTTAACGCAGGGGGACATCGTCCCTCTTGTGTGTGTGTATCCTTGGCCAGCAAGTGCTGGGATTTCAGGCCAATAATCTGACATGGATCCAAAGGATGGCCTTCCAGGGAGAGGGTCTGGTTCTCTCTTTGCTAAGTTGCCATCCTTGAGGATTAAGTATTTAAAATAAAATTGTAAGGTATATGGCATTTTGCTATATAGGATTTCCTTTTTCCAGATTCCCCCTAATTGCATGAGATTGACCTAAAAACACTGTCAATACATAGGAAGAAAGGACAGTCAGTAATAGCTAATTTAAAAATTGCATGTGATTAAGGAGAACAAGATAATTGAGAAAAAAAATTTTTTTGTTTATCTAGCAAAGAGAAGCAAGGTGGGCTTGTATTTTGTGTAGGAATTTTTTTTAAATGCTGGAAATGTTCAGCATTCTTCTTAGTAATTTCCTAGAAGTGAACAGCAACCAAGTATTGTTGTATTCTACGATAGACCAAAATCACATCATCTGTAAAATGAAGACAGCAGAAATTCATGCCTTCTGAATATTTTTCCTAGATCATGGTTCAAAGTTGTTTTACTTCAGCTGCCTCGATGGTCAGAGCCAGAGGGAAGTTACCAACAGGTTTTTCTTATCCTTCAATCAAATACCAACTCAAGCTCCCCCCTCCTTCACGAGATGTTCTCCAGCGGCTTTAAGTGGTCTTGTTTCTTCTTTCTGTGATATTTGGAAATATGCATCCTCTCTACCACATTACTCATCACCCTCCCTTCTTTATTATATAGTTTTTCAAAATCACTTTTATTTTCTTATGTGTAAGGACTAGAATGTAAATATCCAAAGGTTTGGGCTTGGGAAAAGCTCTAATATTTGAATTTCCAAATTCCTTTATACTCAAGTCAATGTATGGCCCAGAAAGACTGAGTGCTCACCAGCTACCCGACTCTCCAGCATTTCCTGCAGTTATTGCTGAGCTCCTGGGGTGATGGACCCCTGAACATTGTACCCTTCCCCCACAGAATTGAAGCAAGACCCTTGGAGAATCCATCTCAGTGGGAAAGGGGTAGGACTATTGCTTTAAGGGTAATTATGTTCCCCGCCACCATCTCCCCTTCCCAGCTGGTGATTGATTTGGGAATTAGCATGAGACCCAGTTCTGGCTAATGAGAGTTTTGCTGAAGGCTTCTGGAACCAGTTCTTCCTCTGAAGAAAGAGCCATGTGAAATCAGGTTTTCTCCATCTCCATTTGGACGTGAACGAGGATGCTGATAAACGCTGTTGGGCGCTGTTGGCTACCGGGGGAGCCAGACAATGTGAGACCAGCGCTAGAGAAGGAAGGGCAGAGACGTGGACAGAACCTGTAAGTCAGAGCACATTTCTGAGTTGCTTAATCTGCCAACCTTAAAGGCCATGTACCTCCCAGTTTCTCTGGATATGTGCTTATTAGTTAAGCCAGTTTGTTGTTTTTCGTTACTTAGAGCCACAAACGTCATAAGTTATGCAGCTTTTAAATTCCCTCTGCTTGGTCTTTTCACACACATTTTGCTTGAACCTCTTCTGAATTTTTTAGGGTAAGAGAAATAAGCACAGGTCATAGGATAAAAATGTTTTAAAGGCTCTTCACGTATATTATTAAGGTGCTTTCCAGAAAAGCTGCAGTGTTCTCTCTCTTCCTGTCCCTTTGCCAGCAGGCCAGTCTAGTCCCAAACATGACTCACGGCTGACTGGAGAGAGACAGAGTGTTACTTCTGATGTTATTGTGTCTTTGCATCCCTTCTTTGGGGAACTGTGAGGTATAGTCCAGTGGGTTCACAAGGAAAGAGTAGGTAGAATAAGCTTATGTGGAATGAAGGGGTTGGGAAATTGATCTGCTGGGAAATTGAGGCTATGGGGCAAGAAGACGGACAGAGGAGATGGTGAGGTTTTGACCTGATTCGAGAGATGGAAGTGGGGAAGATCAGCAAGAAAGGAAAGTGAGGACACAGAGGACAGCCTCCTAATGTGTAATAGTGAGAAACCTCTAATGCCGTCTTTGATAAGAGGCCTGTTAGTGCTCTGGGTGAGGGTTGCAGGGTTACCCAGGGTGGAGATGGAAAGCCCTGTGTTTGAGAGCAGCCTCTCTGACTCCCCTTTCATACTCTTCTCTCTATTCACCTTTTTTCCAGCTTTGTTGAGGTATAATTGACAAAATTGTAAAATATTTAAAGTAGACTACATGATGATACGAGATACACGTACATTGTGAAACGATTCCCCTCGTTGAGTTAATGAACACATCCCTCACCTCACATAGCTACCTTTTCCGTGTGTGTGTGAGAACACTTAAGTTCTACTCTCTTAGCAAATTTTAATTACACAATAGGGTGCTATCGACTCTAGTCACCATGTTACCATTAGATCCTCAGACTTTATTCTCTATTCAACTTTTATGCGTTATCATCTTGATGCTCTTTTGGGGTATCAGTAAGTATGGGCTGGTCTGGGTTTCATTGTGGAAACTTTTTCTTTTCAGTGTTTGTCACCCTGCAAGAAGACCATGCATCCAAAGGCAGACTTGCAAATAAGGGGCGGGGGGTGGGCTGGGAAAACATAATCATCACTGGGACTTGATTTAATGAGGCCAAATCATGCCTCCTGCCTCCCAGTTTCTTCACTTTCCATCAGGGCTTGAAATTCCTCCGGAACTAAAACCATGGAATTTTTCAAGCTAGCGACAGCCATCTGGTCCAACCACCCAGTTAGCAGATGAAGAGGCTGGTTCAAAGAGGTGAAGTGACTTTGAGCGTGTTGGTGGGGTAGTCCAGGGAACAACTCAGGTGCCCACACCTCCAGCTCAAAGCCTTGCTCTGTATGTGGTTCCGCTCTTCGAGATTCATTTCATATGGTTTCAAAAATGTTTCAGTATTAAAATAAGCAGAAATGCTTTCCAGTTTGCCAGTTAACAACAAGGTACATGCCCAAGATAGGGAGGCAGGGAGAGGTAGGAGAATCAGGAGGGCTAGGGAAGAGGGAGGAAGGAAAGACAGAGCAGATGAGATCGAACACAGCTTGTTAACCAAAGGCCCACCTGCACTACGCATTCCCTCCTCTCCCCCTCAAGCAGAGTCCCAACCCTCCTGGACTTCTCTTTCGAGTTTACTGAGCTGTTTATTGCTGCTCCCGGGAGGGTGCTGCCCTCTGGCTAGAGGTCGGGATTGTCAGTTGCTTTAGAAACGCGCCATCACTTCAGATTTATCCAGCCTAGGACACGATGGAGAATCGCTTTGATTCTTAAGCAGGTTTTATAGAACTTGAAGCAATCTGGCCTTATGGCGTTTCTAGGAATTGTGAAATAATCCTTTGGCCCAGTACCAACCAAATCTTTTGTAGAGTGAGATGTTTAGTTGTTCTGCCCACAAGTGAAAGACCCAGGGAGCACCTGGGTTATGTATAGGAGCCATAGAGGTAGATAAAGATGAAAAAAAAGTACAGATAAATTAGCTTGCAGAAGAGTAGAATGCACTTTAATTCTGTACCTTTTTTGGTACTGAAATTGGAAAGGTGTTGATCTTGCTATTTTCACAAAGGATGCGGAGCAATACCAATATCTTTGGAAATAATGAAGGATTTCCTAAAAGTGAGGTTGATAACACACTGGAATGTTCCTGAGATAGGTTGTGAAACGTTTTCTGGATGCCTTTACCAAGAGTATGGATTTGGTAGTTAATCTGGACTTGAGCGACCTCCAGAGGTCCTGTCGCTAAGGAAGTCTATGAGTCTGCAAGGTTGTGAAACAATAGAGTTTCCAGGACTTCTGTGAGGGAGTTGGCTTCTGATGCTAATGAAACACATTCCTCCTAAAGAATTGAACTTTTCTGAGATTCCACGTGCTACTTTACACCACCCACTTATAAATTATAATTTTTCAAATTTTCTGAACAGTCTTCCCATGTGCAGTCCAGATTAAGTGGCATTTCCAAGTTTTCTGTTATTTTTTTTCTTTTTCCTGGAAGAAAATTACAAGTGTCAGGTAAGACGGGCACACATAAATAAAACCCCAACTGTTATGCGAAGAATTCTGAAGGTTGACTATGACGTGGAGATTGGCATCCAATTTCAGTCTGGGTGAAAGACTCACATGCTACTGGGAAATATGGCGAGCAACCAAAGGGCTGGCTTACCAGGAATTTGTTTCAAGTGATATCGATCTCTTGGGAGGTTGTTTTTTCCCCTTATCCCTTTTTTAATAGTGAGATCATGACAACTTGCATTTTGCAGAACTGAGCCAAGGGAATTGTCACTCTTTCTAATTTAAGAGGATGAGAAAAAGCTTTTAATTTTATTATGACACCAAAGGTAAACACTGCTGCTTCTCAGGGAAGAGGTGTACAGGGAGGAAACCTTTTCTTTCTCTTTCTCTCCTGCCTCCTTTCTTCTTTACCTGTTTTCTTCCCCTTCCATTTTCCTCTTTTGTTTTATCTCCTCCTCCTTTTCCCCTCCTCTTCCTCTGCTTCCTTCTTTCTTCCTTCCCCTTCTCCTTCAGGCTTTAGTGAGAATGAACTGCAGTAACGCATGGAAAGCACTTAGCTCATCGTTATTCAATGACCTGGAGTCTACTTGCTTGAGTTCCAAATCTTAACTTATTTCAGAACTCTAACCACTCCCTCTACCCCTCGTTGTCCCAAGACTTGAAGGCAGAGGGCACCTGTGTGACTTCACCCTTCCTGATTCCCTTGTCGGTCTGTCTGTCCTTCCCTAAGATGTGGTGCTGGGTGTCTTGAGCCTCATGGCCTAGTTGAGCCTGGTAGGTTGGGTGGATTCCATGGGGGGCAGGGCGTGGGAGGAGGGCAGAGATGTTTTTAACAGCAAGTTAATGGAGCTTAAGTTTCAGGGTTCCTCATGTGCCTGGGCTCCTTCCAAGGCCACAGAGGGGCCCTAGTGACGTGTTCATGTGGTCATGTTCTTGGTCATATGTATTTATAAAAATAAGATAGTTTAACTGCAACTGGTTAAGTCCACTGACTTTTCCATTCTACCTTGCTTCATTCACGCTCCCTCTCATGTTGGAGAGTTAGACGTCAGGCATTTTTTTTAGATCTAAGGGGACATAGAGCAAAGATCTGTTTATATGGTTTGCAGTCCCTTCTACATATAGTGAAGTAATGACTAGCTGTGCTTGCCTTGGGATGCCTTCCATGAGTATTCCTATTCCCCACCTGGTGTCTAACAGGAGGGTATAGGGTTAGAGGTAGTATCATGACGTACATGCCCTGTAGTGTCTGATGCTGGATGCATGCATGCATGGAGGAGAAAGAAAGTTTGAAATATGGAGCCAGAAGGTTGTCTGTGGAAAAGTATTATAGGAATGTGTGATACAAACTTTTTTGGATTTTCTTATGTTTGTGCCATTTGTTACTCTAAGTATATTCTAGTTTGTTGTGACTTTTCTCGTTTTAAATAAGCATTCATTTTTTTTTTTTTTTTTTTTGCTGTACGCGGGCCTCTCACTGTTGTGGCGTCCCCCGTTGTGGAGCACAGGCTCCGGACGCGCAGGCTCAGCGGCCATGGCTCACGGGCCCAGCCGCTCCGCGGCATGTGGGATCTTCCCGGACCGGGGCACGAACCCGTGTCCCCTGCATCGGCAGGCGGACTCTCAACCACTGCGCCACCAGGGAAGCCCTAAGCATTCATTTTTACCTAATTTTGAATTTGTAATTTTATATTATTTTAATTAAATAAGACCCTTTAAACTGTATACTTTTCAGACCCACCTAACTTGAGTCCTCCCTGGTGGAGGGGCATAAGAAGGAGACTGGACGGGGAGAAAACATGGGGAACACCACCCCGGACAGTACCTGGCCAGTGTATGAAAGATGCTCAGGGCTGAGTGCACAGGTGCCCGTGTTTTGGTGCCTGTGCCCATGTGTAGGTGTGGTAGGCACTGATCAGTGTGTGATATCAGGACCACTGTAGACACTGACGCTTCTCCACATAGCAGAGAATAAAATTATGCCAGTGGGGAAAAGTAAAGTGTAATTTAGCTGTGCTAATTCTTATAGTAATCTATATGAATCGCTTACCACTGATACCTAATTACTGTAGAGCAGAATAATAATTACGTACACCAATTCACATTTTGGTGTAACTTGTTTATTTGATCGTAACC
Organism: Leucopleurus acutus; assembly: GCF_964270905.1. Taxonomy (NCBI): domain Eukaryota; kingdom Metazoa; phylum Chordata; class Mammalia; order Artiodactyla; family Delphinidae; genus Leucopleurus; species Leucopleurus acutus. Next base: position 82,585,474 of record NC_139142.1, on the reverse strand, counting down.
TCACATATTCTCTACGGGCAATAATCTTGCAAGGTTTGAAGACTGAGCTCCAACACCTAAAGCTTCACTGCACCAAGATTTCAGTAGCTCAAATCATGGTGCCTTCAGTGTGTCTGTGTGTCAACATCCTGTTCTGAAATGTTCCCCACTACTAAAAACAAGTAGACCCTACACCTTTAGTGGTTAGAGTTGCCTTTAGGCCAATTACCTCCCTTTTAGCAATTTGGAAGATGGGGCGGGTTACTTATACCCTGTGGGATAGGTCATTGTTTATCTTCTACCCTGTGCCAATTTTTTTTTTTCTGTTTATAAATGTAAACTGCCCTTAGTGTCGTCTTTATTATTTAAATGACCACAATGAGTACTTTCTTCTTATGTTTTCCTTTAAATGCACGCTCTGAAAATTTCATAATCTATGTATTGAATATTACGTGTCATTTATTAAGTGCCTACTCTGTGCCAAAGACCCTCCATGTAGCCACCAGGCCCGTGAGGGAGGGGAGCCCACAGACCCACAACACTGACACTGAGCGACGGGCTGTGAGGGGTCATCATGGATGCATGGGAGTGAGAAGGGGCCTAGCCTGACCTGGTTGTGTGCGTGGGGTTGAGGTTGGAGAGGTCACAGAAGGTTTTCTTGAAGAGGTGGTGTCTGAGCTGAGTCCTGGAAGACTGTTCACAAAGGCTTGAAACTTTGGATACAGAAGAAAGACCAATTAACGTGTTCACATTCGCAGCCACCATTTTTGCTTCCACTAAGCTCCTTTAGAATCTGGGCAGGAGGCTCTGACCAAGGGCCCCGGAGAGGAACATCTGTGTTTTTGATTCTCCCCGGTGTATTTTGGAAGAACAGTTCTTTCAACTCCTTCTTGGCTTCTCTTGCCTTCTGTGTTAGATAATGCCGCAGAGCCAGGAAAGCAATTAACCAAAGCCAGTAATTAGCTTTCTCCTCGCACGGGCATAATGCATTGAGGTTCTTGGCCGATGACATTTACTGGGGATTGTTCTGCGTGATATCTTCTTTGCTGGCAGTTTTGCCAGCAACATAGATGCCGCATTTCCTGAGCTTTAATTAGTCCAAAATCTCAGCAGCTCAAATCATGGTACCTTCAATTTGTATGTGTGTCAACATCCTGCACTTAAAGGCTCCAGGCTCCTTCCCGTATATTCCTCTTAGCACAGAGCCTTGAAACTGATAGATACACAGTCACCTTTTGAGAATGAAAGGGGATGAATGAATGAATGCATATCCAGGATAAGCTTTATTATCAACAGGAGTGAGTCTCAAAAAATTAACAAAACTCTACAAAGACTGATTAGGAAAAATATGAGGAGACACAAATTACGAATGTCAATTCAAAATATTTTCTCATTTTCCTTGAACTTTCCTCTTTGACTCATGGTTCATTTAGTAATGTGTACACCAAAAAAAAAAAAAAAAGGTGAATTTTTCTGTAAATAAAAAAAAAAAAGAAATGCTATAGGAGTTTTCATCTTGCCTAGAAGACCTTTCCCAGCCAGAGATTAGATAATAAGCACTATTTTCTTTCATTTTTAAAATACCTTCATTTAAATAAATATATTAATTTAAAATACCTTTTAAAAAAAAACCCAAAAAACCAGGAGTAAGTCTCAGAGCATGGGGTAATGTGGGAAATAGTTAAATTATTTCCTTTTTTTTCTGGATCTGCTTAATTATGCTAACACATCCCCCCTCCCCCCCACAAAAACAATACACACTCACAAAAACACAATAAATTCCAAAAAGAGGAGACTCAGGAAATAGTTTTCGGTCTATTTTTAAGCTCACAGGGGTTTAAAGACTGATTTTTTGTGAAAATGCATCTAATTCTGAAAACATGCTTTGTTGTGGTCCAAGAAAAACGTATTTTCTTTGAACGGCTTAGGTTTAGAACACACACACAAAACTCAGAAAAATACCCCCTCCAACCACAGTTATGGCTGAATGGGCAAATACAGAGGAGTGAAGGACCCCAGATGACATCCATAAAAGATAGCAGTGCTTCCCTTGACTAGCCTGGCCTGGTTAAGGAAGATGTGCGGGCCAGGTTCAGGCACCGGGATCTTGTTCCCCTCTTGGCCCCCCAGCCAGGGAAGTTTCCATGGCAACCTAATCGGATGCTGACCTAAAGCCTCACTGAGTTGTTGTCTGGTACAGAGACAGAACAGAGCAAGGCATACCCGTGAATCACTGCTGAGGCTGGGGGTCCCTGCCAAGGTGAAGGGGTGCACAGGTAACACACCTTGGCTCTGGTGTGTCTCTAGTAAAGACCCAGCTGTGTTTCCTTTTCTCCATGTCTCCCTCCATCACCTTGGATTATGGGTCTAAACTGAAATAGAAAATTGCTCTCTCCTAAGTTACAGCCCCAGCAACTAGGAACACCTACTGTATTCATCTTCCAGGCTCACACAGATAGGTTTAGAGATTAGATCTAAATAAAAAAGAATCCTTAGGCTGAGAATTATGGAATGAGTTACAAGAGTTACTTTAAAACATCCTTTTGGCAGTAGGGATGAAAGCAAGTGTGACCTTGAGTAATCTTTTCTGTCTGGGGCTCTGTTTCTTTATCTGCATTAGATAATTGCTACAGTTCCTTCTAGTTCTGACATGATATCATTCTCTAATTCTTCCCCTTCCTGCTTTAGGTCTAATATGCCCAAATGTAGACAGATCAGCTGATCAACCTGTGATTTAGTTGTGTGAGAGGAGATAGCTATACTACATATGGTTTCTAAAAATACTATGTGCTATATACACTATGCTATATAAGATTTCTGGAAATCCAAGGTTTGGTAACACAGTATCAGTCAGATGACTTGACTGCAAGGAAACAGATTCTGGCTAGTTTAAGCAGAAAGGGATTTATTACAAGAATGATCTGTAAGGTAACTCACAGAATCCCTGGGAGGGATTTGAAATAATGAAATATGGCCAAACCCTACCCAAGGTTGCTCTGGTAAGGACACTGCTCAGTTTATGGAGAGCTGGAGCATTTGTTTTAGCCTCCTAAATATTGCCAAATAGCTACCCCTTGAGTGTAGATTCTCTACTGAGGTGATCGACTGCTCCTGAAGTTGAAGCTGGTGTACGCATATCACACCATGCATGCTGAGATATGGAGAGGAAAACAGACGCTGCCAAAAAAGAGCCCTGTTATGACTCCCCACCTCCCAGTATAAAAGACAAACACTCACTTCACCAGCTGCCCTTGCTACTAGTAGGCTGTCGATTGGGTTCCCTTGCACCTGACTAACTATGAAGTTAGTGATACAAAGAAACAGGTAAAACTTTATTAATAAGCATAATAGAAATCAGATGGGTTTTTAATATGAAAATAATGACATGAATTAGCAAGATAAATATAGGATACTATTAGGATATTATTAAGGACTGAATTGTGTTCCCCCCAAATTCATATGCTGAACTCTAACCCTAGAAACTCAGAATGTGGCTGTATTTCGAGATAGGGCCTTAAAGAGATAATTAAGTTAAAATGAGGCCACGAGGATGAGCCCTAATCCAATATGACTGGTGTCCTTATAAGAAGAGAAAATTTAGAAGCACAGCAAGAGACCAAGGATGTGCATGCACAGAGGAGAGACCATGTGAGGAGGATGCAGTGAGAAGGTGGCCGTCTGCATGCCAAGGAGAGAGGCCTCAGGAGAAACCACCCCTGCTGACACCTTGACCTTGGACTTCCAGTCTGCAGAACTGAGAGAAATAAATTTCTGTTGCTTAAGCTTCTCCGTTGGTGCTAATTTTTCAGAGGCAGTCCTAGCTTGGATTACCCAAATTTTCTGAAATGAGTAAGATTTGAAAGTAAACTATGGCCTCTTAGGGATTACTTGCATTTATAATTAAAACACTAGCTATGCTGTATATGATTATGAACCTAAATCTGGAAATCAACCACCAGGAAATCACAGTAACATTTAATTTAGACTCTCAAAGGGGAAGGGAAGAAGTAAGTGAAAGCCCTCATAATTTATAAATTAAAAAATTTTGACCTTTGCGTGGATTCTAACCTTATTGGAAGGTGAGCATTATTAGATTAGAGAGTCTATTTGAAAATCATCTAGTTAGTTAGTACAACTAACTTGAGTCACTTCTGTCCCCTCCAAAAACCCAAGATACATTAAAAAAAAGCTATCATCAACAGTGAAAATCTATTCATGTATACTTGTGGGTGTGTGTATGCATGTGTGTGCTTTAGACTGACATGTTAGTTAGTGCTGTCCACCCATACTTCCAAGTTGTTTTCCTTTTAGGCAAATGTAGGATAGAATTTCTTTGTCCTTTTGAAGGCAGGCATGGTTGTATGACTTGATTTGGTCAGTAAAATGTGATTGGAAATGACGTGTGTCCCTTCCAGACAAAGGTTGTGAGAGCCAGTGCATAATTTTCCACCTTTCCTTCCCCTAGCCTGAGCAACAATAACAGACAACATTTGATTGTGTAACCACTAGCGGAAAGGGCCCTTGATTCTGGATGACGTGGAACTGAGTCTCCCATGACCCACAATAAACTTGTAGCGTAAGTGAGAAATAAGCCTTCATTGTTCCAAGCTTTTAAGATTTTATAGTTGTTTTCTAAAGCCACATAACTTAGCCTATCCTACGTAATATAAATGATAACAGCAATTCCAGGTGTTGCATTGGTCATTTTCTTTAAGAGCTGGAAAAGAGTCTTATGATTAAAAAGCGTAATTAGTGCAATTATAAATTTATCACAAAGAAAAATGATGTTTTATTTAGATGTAATAAAATAAGAACTAGAATAAGAATATACTATTTGGAAGTAGAGGATGAAATAATCAGTATAAATAGAAAAGATGATGTGATTGTCAGTCTAAAAACCCAAGAATATCAACTGAAAAATTATTAGAAATTCAACAAGAGGAATGTATTCAAAATAAATGTTCAGAAGTCAACATTTTTTCTTTGATGTCAGCCATAGCCAATTAGAAAATTTAATGGAAAAAAACAATATTTTTTAAAAATGTAATACCCTGTACAAATTCCAGAAGGATCAATAAATGATTGTTTTAAAGTTTGCAAAAAAGAAGTACTAGAAGGAAAATTAAGACCCTAATAAAACTGGTTACCTACAGGGAGTGGGGGTGATTGGGGTGAGGAAGGTGAGGGCAGAGGCAAGACCTCTCTGTGTATATCTGTCTCTACAGATTTGGTCTTATAATCATGGAAATGCATCATCTTTTCAAAATATAAAAATTCAATAATATATCAACTTGAAGAAAACAAACATGGATATTGGATCATGTGGAGAAGAGTTTCAATACTCTTCAATACTCTAAAAACAGGGAGAGGGCTTCCCTGGTGGCGTAGTGGTTGGGAGTCCGCCTGCCGATACAGGGGACCCGGGTTCGTGCCCCGGTCCAGGAGGATCCCGCGTGCCGCGGAGCGGCTGGGCCGGTGAGCCATGGCCGCTGAGCCTGCGCATCCGGAGCCTGTGCTCCGCAACGGGAGAGGCCACAACAGTGAGAGGCCCGCGTACTGAAAAAAAAAAAACAGGGAGAAACTGAAGAGGAAAACATGGTTAGATTTGCTATATACAAATCAAAGATTCTCTGTGTTAAATGACACCATGAATTAAGTCGAAATTAAATGAAAACCATGAAAATATTTGAGATATATATATATGACCAAGGAGATACTAATATATATTCATAATATTTTCAACGCAAAGAAAACTATGGGTACTCCAGCAGAAAAGTAGACACAAAACCCAAAAGATAATTTACATATAAAATAATACAAGTGGCCATCTAATCAAAGGAAAGCAAAGATCAATCTCACTAGTGATCAAATAAATAAAAATTAAGATGAGACATGATTTTTGGTTTCTCAATTTGGCAAAGATTAAGAAGAAAGCTAATACACAGCGTTGATGGTATTGTGATAAAATGGATGATTTTATGGTAAAAAAGTGAAAAAGCAGATGACAAAAATGTTTCTATTGTCCAATTAAAAATACACTCATATATGTTTGGAATAAAAAACCTGGACATAGGGCTTCCCTGGTGGCACAGTGGTTGAGAGTCCACCTGCCGATGCAGGGGATACGGGTTCGTGCCCCGGTCTGGGAGGATCCCACATGCCGCGGAGCGGCTGGGCCCGTGAGCCGTGGCCGCTGGACCTGCGCGTCCGGAGCCTGTGCTCTGCGACGGGAGAGGCCACAGCAGTGAGAGACCCGCGTACCGCAAAAAAAAAAAAAAAGAAAAAAAACCCCAAAACCTGGACATAAATATACAGAATGTTAACAGCCGTTACAACCTGTTGGCCATGCGTAACCTATATTTTTTACTTTTTTATTTTATTTTCCAAAATTTCCATGACAACATGTACTACTTTTATAAAGAGAAAATGTTTTTTAAAGAGAATGTGAGATAAGAATCTAAAGTCCCCTGCGTCCAGACTTCCTATTACTTTCTATAACAACCTCCTCTTTTTAATCAAATTCGAGTTGAACTTTATTTCCTGGGGCTGTCATCGTTAAAGATAACTCTTTTAAATATTTTTGTTTAAATGTTTTTAGTTTTTAAAATTTTTATTCATTTAAAATTATTTTGACGTTAATTATAATAATGCGACAGAAGTATTTCCCGTTTTTATTGCACAGCGTGGCATTAGCTGCATTATGAATTCATTAGTTCACACTGTGTCCCCAAGGATGATTCATAACACTGTCCTTTGGACAAATATGTTTGGACCTCTAAACAATGAATTTGAAAAGGAACTTTTGGGAAACAACTCATTTGTAAGTAGCTAGTGCTTCCAGATCTTGTAATTTGAATTTCTGATAATTTATTGTTCTTTAAAATTCCACTGGGGACTTTAAGAGTGTGTTCTTGTCTCCAGTATGAGACTGGACACTGCCCTGGAGGGACAGGCGGATGGGATCCTTTCCTGCACTTCTGGGAGTATCCACTAGGCACTCAACAAATGCTGGCCAAACAGAATAGAAAAGACTCTTGGTTCGGAGGAAGGTTGCTGCAGAGAGGAGAGCCCGCTGCTAACAGACTGCATTCCAGCAGTTTCCGGGTAAGGACCAGGCATTGTCTTTCTGGTCCCTTTGCCTGGATACAGTGAGCAGATTGCATTTCACTTCAGTGGAGCAAGGGTGGGAGCTAAGCTTGCCCATTTCCCCTTAGTCCTTTGTGGTTTTTCTCACTTGCTCACACCTGTTGAGACACTGAACTCCTGATCCAGCGAGGGGCTGCCTCCTGCACTCTGAGTTTTGTGTGTCTCAGACTCGAGCCTTCAAGGGCATACCCCTCCCAAGGTCAGTTGGCTTTCCGATAGAACATCCCTCAATTCCAAAGCCCCTTCTCTCTCTTTCTGTCAAAGTGCTCTGAGGAATGCCCCTTATCATTTTGTTCTTCCTAAGAGTCCACCAATAGAATTAAGCCGGCAATAACATAAAATTAAAATTTTATGATGTTTTGCAGGATACTCAGCTCTCAATTTACCCATATTTTATAGTAGGGAGATTGACCCTGTCCTCTTTCTAAAACTAAGCCATAAAAACCTCTACGTTTTCCAGGAATTTCCTCTCCAAGGGACACAGGCTTTTACGCAGAAGGCTCTTACTTCATGCGACAGGAATTTTAGTGGGGCAGGGGTTGTGGTTCAGATAATGTTATTCTTTTCTTACGGCTCAGCCAAACCAGAAACTCCTCTTCTGGTTGACCTGGGGCTTGTTTGCTGGTGAGTGGGTTTACGTGCCATCCCCTCTAGAACATTTCTATCTGCATTTAGGTCTGGGAGGCCGTAGCATCCATTAATTTTGGAGAAGCTGAGGGGTTCCCCTGGGGGGAAAAGATAGCCAGCACTCTGATCATCTTTGAAGCTCAAAGCAAGGCTGCTAGTTAACTGGGACCTAGAGGAGTTGTTTCTTAAAGTGTGAATCACAGACCACCTAGACTGAAATCACCTACGGAACTTGTTAAAATGGCAAACTCCTGGGCCCGGCCCCAGAATCCCAGTGCCTGGGGAGTGAAGCTCTAGGAGCTACATTTTTCCAGCCTTGGGAAATCTGGTCTCAAACCTCTATGCCAAATCCAGTTCTCTTTTTTACCACACGGGATGCCTCTCGTAATTCTATGCCTTGTTTAGCAAAGTTCTTTGTCCTTGTCTTCTCCGGGGGTTACAGTGACGCAGCCACTGCCTCGCATGCATTCTTCCATTTTTTTTCATTCTGCAGATATGTTTTGAGAACCTCCTATGTTCTAGATATTGGAAAATCTCAAGAAATCCGAGGATGGCATCCAAAGCTGCCTTTGGGGCCAGTAGCTGCAGTACAACAGTTTATATTATCATCGAAGGGTTCCCTGCCTCTTCCTCTTCTCCTGTTGGAGGCTATGTGCTAGAAAACCCTTGCATGTGGACCCCACCCCAATGAGTAAGCAGGGCCCTCACGCAGTCCTCTCTCCTTTGTGGCAGAAGCAGTGTTGGGTCACACCCACTTTGTATTTTGGCAGCAGCAACGGTGCCGGGGACAGCTGTCATGGCAGAGGGTGTTTGATGGTGAGATGTGATGGGAAGAGGGACCAGTGGGCCCGTTTGCACTTGCTCATCTGATTTTTGCTTAGGTGTGGTACCCTGTGTTCAGATTTAATTTTTCAACAGCTTCGCAGTTGGTCCAGGAGGTCCAAAACAAAAAAAACTCTTCTAAAGTCAGCAAGAAGCATCTGTTATTCCCAGAAATATTGACTGGCCCTTTTGGAATCTCATTGCATGACTACCTCTCCTTCCTCCTCGCTCACAATCCCTTCCTTCCTGTTTGCCCCCAAAGTCCCACCGCTGGTAGCCATCCGACTTCAGCTCACACCTTGCTTGTTTGTTATCCTCCACCTTCCTTGGGATAAAGAGTTGCAGGAACAACTTCAGAGGTACATTAGTCTACACAAGACAGGAGAAATGAGGAATAGTCCCTGGAGAAGTAAACAAGGGAAGTAGGTGTATGAAACCTCTCCATCCGGGAATGTTGAGCCTTTTGAGGCTTCTTAGAATCTTTATCTCTGCTCCATTTTGCTTTTCTAGCATCCATCAAGCATTTCTGAGTGCTTCACGCAGCATGCTCACTACAACCCATTTTACTGATGAGGAAACTGAGGCAGAGAGAGCTGCTCCAATTCACATAGAAGGTGCTGGAGCCAGGACTTACACCCAGACACTGAAGCTCTGCACTCTTAACTGCTCTGCTATCTGCCCTTCTCAAGGGATCCTGAATTTCCCTCCGCGTCCTTTATTAATGCCTGACTACCGTATTCCACCTTTTCAATCCCTTCTGCCTGATTCTGGACCCTCTGGGCCTGAGGTTGACTCATTAAAAGCCAGAGCCACAGAATTCTGCAGGCAGCATTTCCAAGGAGTAGGGGGACTCCCAGGAGAAGGGGATCTTTGCACCCCCCCCCCCCCCCCGGCTGAGCAGTGAGCCACAGGGGCACTGAAACCATCAATACATACACAAGGGAGAGGCCCACTTGTTGTCTGGGCCACTGTGAAAGGGTCTGTGTGCTGGCACCATCCAATGATCCTCTCAAGGCTCCAGGAGCAAAGGCAGAGAGGCAGCATTGAGGCCCAGAAGGAAACGTTCTCTCTTAGAGAGAACAGTGGGTACCTGTGCAGGGGAAGGGAAGACCTTGCATAGATTGTGGAGTCAGAGGGACACAGATTCAAATCCAGATGATTGCACTCACTAGATGCATACACTCAAGCAGGTTGCTTAACTTCTCCAGGCCCTACGGATAACGACTGCTTCACAACTCTGCCATTGTAGTTACGGGGACCGATACGAATCGTGTGACTAAGGCCAGGCTAGACTCACCGCAGGCACTCAGTACAGGGGCCATAGAGAATCCCCTTCTCCCCTTGACCAGCCAACCCCACCTCGTTTTGTTTTTCCTTCTTAGATCAGGCTGCTGTAGAAGTATGGAGGCTTTTTAGATTTTGGCTATTCGCACATGCTGATCAAAGAATGGCTGTGGCTGGGGAAAAGATCTTGAAGCAGATGATCTGGCTAATAGACATTTCTTTTAACATTTTATTTTTCTAGGAAGAAATCATCAACATACTGGTCACCAACATACTGACAGGCTCTCCCTTTGTCCACGTTGGGCTGATAACGGATGGGAAGTAGGATGGGGCGGGTGGGGCAGGTTTGTTTGTTGGGTCCGGTACAGCCTGACCTCATGGCCAGGGTGCTGTCCACTCTTACTCCTGTTAGTTGAGACTTTTGTGGTCTGGGTCCTTTTGTTTCTGCGGTATCAGGGGCTCTGATTAGTGTCCCTCCAATGAGCTTGTTGGCCTTTTTATGAATAATCTCGGCCTTTGGTTATTTCGTCCGTAGGTTAAACCTTGTGGGCTCACCCATCTCAATTTGGACTTCTCTTTAGGGTTAGTGAACACCCACATTTGCACGTCTTCTTCGGATCCCTTTCTGGGGTCTCTTGTTCTCTCTCCTACGTTGCTAATTAGAATGCACAAGGAAATGTAAAGTGAGCAACCACTGACCCCGGGGCACCCTGCTAAGCACCTCTTGCTGGAGAGTTTCAGAGAGCCTCACCTTTTCTTCATAATCTTTTGTTTGTATTCAATCCATGTGACTTGCTGTCCCTGCCAACTGAACCATTTTAGCAATTAAAATTTCATGAGTTGCTGTATGAAATACTGCAACTCGAGCCCAAAAATGCAACATCTGCTGTGCTTCTTTTCTGGTATCATATGGTTACCCTTTCCAAAACCAAAAAAACAAGATATCATGTTGTTTTGCATTCTTTGTCCTTAAGCAGACCTTTTTGGTTATTTCTTGAGATTTCCACTCTCCGAGATATATCTACAAATCATATTTCAAACCATCACCATCCTTACTTTGTTAATTACAGACCTACAGATGTTGCTTAATTTCAGGACGAATGTCCAGACATTTCAGTTTCCACTTCTTCCACCCCTCTGTTCACCAATAAATTCTGAGAAATAATGAAACCTTTCACTGGTTTCTTACCCATGTCTTTGAACATCCCAAACGACTAATTACCTGGCCCCTTTGATTTGTAAATGTTCAGGTTGTCCAACCAGTGCTTTTTGTGTTATTTTCCATCAGCTCTATTTGTAGAGTCTTTGAAGTAATACCACGGTATCCAATTTCTTTTATTTAGAAAAGTCCTTATCTGAGAGCAGTGGTTTTTAGCTAGGGCTGCATGTTAGACTTCAGGGTGGAACCTTTTAATAATACAGATGCCCAGCTGCCTCCCCACAAGGTATGCCAAGTTGGTAGGTTTGGGGTGGACTCTGGGTGTCTATCTGTTTTTAAAAGCTCCTGAATTGATTTTAAGGGCACCCTGGTTGAGAGCCACAATCTGGAGTGAGTCCCACGTCTGCAGTGTCCAGACCAGGCCCTGGTCCTCGGACATGGATCCTGGGCTCTGGCTTCTGTCACCTCTCCGTGACTGGAGGAGGGTCCATTTGACCTGGAACGTGGGCATGTGGGGAAGGTGAAGGGCAGCCATGAAAGGAGGAGG
>NC_139142.1:82348533-82573710 GCF_964270905.1 Leucopleurus acutus | reverse complement strand
AGATAAGAAATGAAGAGCTTGTTTGTATTTTAATCTTTCCCCAAATGTACTTGGACAGACATTACTAGCTACATTTTACGGCCAAGAACATTGAGACTTAAAAGAGGTTAAGTAACTTGCCCGCGGTCACAAAATAGTAAGTGGTAGAACTAGGGTTCAGAAACCAAGTCTCTCTGGCCTCAAGTCCATGCTTTTTCCATTACACCACTTCTGCCTGTCTCGGTGGAGGATTGGCCAGGGGCTGTGGAGGCAGCCCTGGTGAGGTTAAACTTCATTTGCATTTTTAATCAGACAGTAGTCTAATGGCATGTGTAGGCTTATTGGAAGATGGGGGCAGATTTAAAGCAGCTTAAGTGCATGTAGCGTCTGGGAGACTGATAACGAGGCAAGAGTTATGATGGTTGCAAGACCAACTTTGCCCGCTTTGCAGTTTTGCCCGCTTTGCAGTTTTGCCCAGGGCTGCGGTAGTTCAAGCTGAGACAGCAGCGCTTCTTTGGAGTTCTTCGCATCTGTTCTCTCCAGTCCCATCTTGTCTTCCTGCCTGGCAGAGGAGGAGAGGAAAGCAGGTGCGACTCCGTAGGTTTTCTTGAGTTGTTCTTGCTGGACTCCTCCTCCTCTCGGGATGTCTCCAGCTGGTACTTCCCTTTCTCAGCACTCCTGGGAACATCTAAGGGATGGATAAGTTCACAGCACTGTTGTGTCTGACAGTGTTGTTTGGTCTACCAGGTGTTGTGAAATAATCTTCTAATAAATCTCTGAGCCGTTGGAACAGGATTTCCAGGTGGGCGAGATCTAGGTCTATAGATCTCCAGTATCTAGTATAGTGCCTGACACAGAGCAAGTGCTTTGAAAATATTTGTTGAATAAGCACATGTGTTATAGCTCCACATGGGCTTTTCTTCGATCAGTGGTTCTACATCAAAGAGATTTCTCCAGTTCTATAGACGGAATGGAGAGGAGCTAAATCCATTATACTACCCTTCTTTCCCACTGCTAGATTTCTTGTTTTACCATGAGGTCACTTGAAGGCCCCTTTGTCTCTTTTAGTTCTCCAATCAATTCCCCTTGGTATATTCTTAAATTTTAATCATGTTATGGAGAAAAATGAGGTGAAGAGGGAAGGAGAGGTGGTCAGTGTCCCTTGGTGGCTTCTTGAGAACACAAAGTCATGGGCCCCCCTCTGCTTTGAGGAGCTCCTTATTCATGGCCAGGCTAGGGCATCCTTGGTTGGAAAGGGCAGGGCAAGGACTGACCCTTCTCACTGAAGGCTGGGCACAAAGAAGACAAAGACAGGGCTCATCTCTCCTTGGAGTTAAGTGTCTCCTTGCACAGACAGGCTGTAGTCACGGGAGTGTGGAGTAGTGGGGGGGGGATGGTGTGTTGACCTTAAATTTCATTCTTTAAAACCTTCAAATTATCCATTCCAGGTGTTTGAACTATATGGGGGTGGGGTCAAAACCTGGGAAAATGAGAGTGTTGGATCTTTATTCAGACCTAGAAAATGCCGGGGGCCTGGCAGTGGAAGGGGGTCAGATTCTCTGAACTGCTCTGGTGCGGTTGAGCTCTGCTGAAAGTGAGAGAAAATGCACAGGGGATTATTTAAACATGAAGTATAGCTTATCATCACGATTAGTTTATCCACATGTAAAACCTTACATTTAAAGAGCACTCCCCCTTGGGCTTCCCTGGTGGCGCAGTGGTTAAGAATCTGCCTGCCAATTCAGGGGTTTGAGCCCTGGTCTGGGAAGATCCCACATGCCACGGAGCAACTAAGCCCGCGAGCCACAACTACTGAACCTGTGCTCTAGAGCTCGTGCTCCACAATAAGAGAAGCCACCGCGCAGCAAGGAAGACCCAACGCAACCAAAAATAAATAAATAAATAAATAAATAAATAAATAAATAAACAAATAAATAAAGAGCACTCCCCCTTCCTCAGTATTAGGGCCGGGTTACTCCTTCCTGTTGCCTAGAGCTTCTTGTTGGTATCATCTTAAGTGAGTTTCTTTTATTGGGATTCTTTTCATGTAATGCTTGTGATAAAGGTCTGAGGATTGTAGGGTTTTGAGGTGGGAATGATTAAGCAAATTACTTCTCACCGAATTGTCAAAGTCAGCCAAAGAAATCAGAAGTCTTCAAGAGTTAAGTTGTTAACTCAGAAAGACCAACCAAAGCAAAGCGAACCAAGGGAAAGCAAAGGAAAGCAGACCCAAACCACACAACTCTAAGACACTTACCCACCGTGGAATGGAATTCCAGATGGCCACGCGGTACCTTAAAAATTTCAACTAATACTCAATTCCACTCTACATCTAGCTTGCCAAGTGGTCATTTACACTATTCTTGAAATATCCAGTGCTGGGAAACTCACTATCATTATTTTATCTAAAAGTCAGTATGGCTGTGAGATAGAATTTTACTCAAACAAGATTTGACTGTTTTCTTGGATTTTCCTCATAAATTTACCATTCAGTCATCTAATTTCTTTTACACTTGACAGTTCATTAAGTAACATGTTTGCAAACCATGTATATTTTTGTAGTTCTGTATTCTGCTGTTTTTACTTAATATATATGTGAACACCATCCTATATCACAATATATTTTTCAAAAATATGAATTGTAATGGGTGCAAAGAATTCCATATCATTATTTTACTTTTTGCCCTCTTATTGATCATTTAGGTTCTTTATAGTTTTTAAAATTATAATATCACAACAGCAAACTCAAAACTCTGATTTCATCTCTCGTTATTTCCCTAGACCATCTTAGGCTTGAGACTACTGGGTCAAAGTGTATGAATGTTTTTTAAGATTTTAATGTATATTATGTTTCAGACCTTGCTTCAAGGACATAGAGGTTTGTGTACAGGAAGTTTACTAGGGAGCTCCCTGAACATCTGTGAGAGGATGATGGGAAGGATTGGGTAGAAGAAGAAATTGAACTGAGATATACTACAATATTGGCCTCAGCTGATCCTGGAGCGCTCTGGAATTTGGAGGTCCCTTTAGAATTGTCCCAAACTGAGACAAAGGGGCTGACCATTTGTGCCTGTATGTTGACCACTCATTGGCTGCAGGTTGGCTCTGGGGAGCAGGCCTGTCCATAAGTGAGGCCTCTCCTTAAGTGAGGCCTCTCCCTTTAGCCAAGGGCAATTCCTGGAGAAGGACTCAATTGTCAGCTGTCAGCAGGTAACAGTCCTGGCAGCTGGGGGATGAGTCCTCAGAACTGAAGGGGAGAATGTGGTGGGGTAGCACAGCATCCACTGAAGTCACCCCTTGCACCTTCTGGAAAAGAAACACTTATTTCTTATAAAAAATTCATCCTATCTGGGAACAGATCCTTTAGAATTCTCGTCAGCCTCTTTTCCTTGGGAAATGAACAAGAGAAAATTTAATGGGTCTAACTATAGCTCTCATTGATACAGCTGTTCTCAGGGACACCTGGCATTCATCAAATCCTTCCTCTACAGCCCACTGTAGATTCCCCTCCCCCTTGGCTAGCAGTTCTGCTGGTTCAGGGGGCTTACCGGGTGGGTGACCCAGATCCTCATCCTTAAAGGATCTGAACCCCTGCTCATCATTCTCTTCTCAAGCACGACTACTGCTCTTATTCATTTACCATTATAATTGGTTAGGGGGTTACCAAAAGATGCCCCAGAGGTCTTTCTCGGTGCCAAACATAGCCCTCTTTGTTCCCATTGTGTAACAACAGCCCAACCTTCTTATGACCAGAGTCAGTTGCCCCTGCAGGGATGGTGATGCCTTTCTTTACCTGTTGAACTCTTGACACAAGAGGTCCAAAGTGCCTGGGTAGCAGCTGTAGCTTAAAGTTTAATAGATTCTTGCAGTGCCCATGGTGGAAGTGTTTCTGTTCTTAGAATCAGAATCTCTAGTTCTGTAGAGCCCAGAGTTGTGGGGATGAAAGAAAGAAATTCCCTGGGTAGGTCATGGGGTGGGATGGTAAGTGGGATTACCCCTGCATCTATCCCCAACTATGTATTCTATACAGAGAGGACACAGCACCGTACAATTCACATTGATTAAGGTATTCACTGCATCCTGCAGGATGACGCCCCATCCTTAAGTATCATCTCTGATGTGGTACTTCAGTAGCACCTTCAAAAGTCTGTTCCTTCACCCTCTAAAGTCAAGAGCTTCCACGTGGTACAGTATGTGACAAGACAGTGGATCCCACGGTCCTGTACTTACTAATGTTCCTCCTTTGTTTTAAGTGAGTTCCTTGGTATGATGAGATGCTATGTGGGATTCTGTGTTTGTGAACTAAACATGAGGTAAGCCCTTACATAGTAATGCTGGACGGGGCTCCCTGGGCAAGAAAGGCAAACTCATACCCTGAGTATGTGTTGATTTCATTCAAGATGGATCTTTCCCATAGAGAAAGGGGTTCAGTGTAATTAGTGTACCTCAAAATAGCTGGTTGGTCTCTCTGAAGAATGGTTCTATACCAGGGACTTGGCAATAATCTCTGGTCCTGGTAGTCTGGATGTTTAGCAGCAGCTGTAGATGGGTCAGCTTTTTTGTAAGAAGGATTCCTGCATAGCCTCCATCCCTGCCACCATGACCACTTTGTTCAAATGCCTGTTAGACCTGCACTGGGGTGGTGAATGAGAGAGGCTGTCAGACGTCAACTGGCCAAGTCATTTTGTTTGCTGGACTGTAAAGTGCCTCTTCCATGGTGAGTGCTCCTTGGTGAACATTAACATGGGATCCAGAGATCTTCACACTTTATGTCCATCTCCATATTCCTCTCTCCCAGACCTCGCTGTCTCTGATCTTTTAAGCTCTCTCCTTTCAGGCCAGTAACAACCAGTCAAGTTATTGACCACTGACATGTGGTCTGTATGTATTTCACAAAGTGAGTGACTAGCTGCATCACCGGAAGTTCATTGGGAGGATGTCCCCTCACTGCTCTCTCCCAGGGTCACTCTTGAGTGGGACTGAGGACACTAAAGTCTGTTTCTGGTTTGCATCCATACATCAAGCTGACACATCTATGAACAAAGCCTGGCTTGTTTCCTCTTCCATCAGCTAGACATCAGAGACCTCCATGCAGCCATAGGTGGTGCAAAAGTGGTGAAAGACCCTATATCCTTCAGTCTTCATAGTGCCAGGATGTTCCCTTTTCCTCACTTTGTGGTTACTTGAGTAAATGACCATGGACCCTTTGGAGAAGACTAATGCCATCACTACCTTACACACCTGCTGAGGCATCACAGGGTCATTCCTTCTGGGGACTTGACCTCTTCTTTGGTCAGAAGGTAGAAGATCTGAGAACTGGTTTAGTTCTGGAAACTGGGCAAGGGATCACAACTTTTTATTGGGTGGTTGCCCTTAGCCTCCTGATCATCCAGTCTTGGTTGGACCATTCAGATTGAGAAATACGCTTGTCGACAGCCCATCTTTCTCGCTCTTAGGGATGTTATGTTCTATTAACCATTCCATAGCTCCCTGCATGTCAGGCATCCCTGGCTGCCACTCCAGTTTTGCTGCTCAATACAATGATTGCATTCATCTTGTTTCTGACACTTAAGCACTGCCACTTGGCCTCCGTTGTGTTTGTTATTTCTTTTCATCTCCATTACTCTCGGGGAGTCCAGCTCTTGTAACAGCATCTGCTATGGCCCAGCCTACAGAGGACCGTCACCACCAAGCTACCGCTCTACCCAGTGCATCCCTCATCACTGGTGGATGCAGTGTGCACCTGGCCTCCTGCAGAACGTAATCTGCTGGTAGGTACCAGCTTCCATTGTCTGTACTACTTCATGCCCACCCCTTTGAGCCTTTGATTTCTTCTTCCATATCCTGGTGGTCTGGTTTTTAATTTTACTTCCTGAGAGCCATTGCTTTTTCCTGGTTTCCAAGAGCCATCCTGGCAGGATGTTAATACCATCTGCCTGGGTGTTCATCAGAGACAGTGCTTTCGTAGCGATGATCTCTCCCTTATTCAGATTTATATTCCACTCCCCCTGTTGCATGTTGTCTGGGAACCATGGCCCCTTTGGGGTATGGTCTCTTTCCTCTCCTTGCAGACCTAGCACTTTCCTGGCCAGGTTTGGTTACATGACTTTCTGGTTGCCAGAAGTAGCGAGACGGGGCTAGATCCTGAGGGACACCATGTCGCCTTGCCAGGCAGAGACCCCTCGTCTTCAAGTAAAGGAGGAACATTAGTCTTTAACAGGAATTGTGTATCAGGTCAATTGTGTATCTCCAGGAAAGCCAAGTTTTCTTTTTCTTCTGTGAAATTAGCATCCTTTGTTACTCCAATGGTACTACCCTTGGCTAAGTTCCCTTCTGCAGTAGCAAGCTACATTTTAGCTGTGCTATCCACTCCAACCTTAAATTACCAAGGGCACCAATAATTTTTTTTTTTTTACTTTCCTCCCTTCTTACTCCATTCCTGGTACCTCCTTCCCTTAGGGCATGCACAGCTATTTGGAAATTCTTGGAAAATCGCTACCAGCAGGCTAGCTCCTCCAAACAGTTATTGGTTTGCTGTCTATCCAGTAAATAGAAAACTTGGAAACATTTTAGAGAATTTCTCACCTTTTCTCCCTTCCAGTCTCTATAGAAAGGCCAAACTGGGATTGCACTCCAGAATCTGAACGCAGGAAATAAGCTTAGGAACCACCTAGGTCAGTTGGTTCCTGGGCATTCTTGGGATTGGAGAATGTTCCTGTCTGGCCAAAAATACTCAGCTGGCTGCGGCCCATGGAGGGCAAGGCGAGGACGGCTCTCAAGACAGAAGCAAAACTGTACCCTGTGTTCCGGGTCTGTCATTAAAACAAAACAGGAAAAGACACATCTTTCAGGCCCTGTGTTAATTCTGCGTGAAGATGAAGTGCTGTAAAGGTCCCACATTCGTGAAGGAACTTTCTCCGGGAGCTGCCAAACTGCTTGCGGTTGCCTTTCTGTTGAGAAAGTTCAAGTTCATTCTTTGGGATATTTGGGTAGCTATTCAGCTCAACAATGTAGTGTCTTTATTTCTTTTTTCTTTATACTTGACTCTGTGGCCTTTAACCCTAGACAAGACAACTTTCTCCTGTCTCTGAGATCATATCACACCTGGTTTCCCAAAATGGCAGGCACTTTTCTCTTTGGGAAAAGGTAATACTTGGTTTCCTCAAATTGTTTACGGGAACAAAATGAGGGAATGGGAAGACCAGCTTTACTCTGCACCTCTTTTTTACCCCAGCACACTTTGAATCAATATTTTTCTGGGAGGAGTAACATGTTGCCCTATTCACAAAAGACATATCAGAGACTATATGGCCAGGAAAGGCAATACCATTTTAGAGTGAGGGTTTAGAGGGTTTTCTATTCCCTGTTTAGAGGGTTTTCTATTCCCATAAGGTTTTCAGCTAAGCTTTAGCTGGAATGCAAGGGGATGGGCCCAAATCCTGGGCAAGCCCTGATGGAAAAATGTCTCCAGGGACCTGTAATCCTTGGTTAAAGGATGCAGAGCCATAGACCTATGAGCTTTCTCCCAAAGGCTTTGCTGATATCCAGTGAGGTGGGACCCTGATATGGCTGATTCATTATGAAAAGTGAATGAAACAGTGGGGGACCCCAAATCAACACTCTCTGCAGATCTTTATCAGTGAGGGGTTCTTGGGGACGTGAAGAATGGCTTTTCTACAGTTTTACAGAGTGGGTAGAATAGATAGTTCTCACCTATCCTTATTTGCCTCCCTACGGCATCCTCTCTGATAGAGGTATACGTCTAGGCTACAAATCCCTAACCCTCCAAGGATTGGACCGTGGCCAGCGACTACTGATTGATAGAACCAATGGGTTCTAAATGCGCAAAGGCTTTGGGGCTGAAGACGAAGCTCAGTGAGAACAAGACTCCCACAGCCCAGCTCTGGCCCAGGTCAGACCAGGGAACTGAAGCTCTTCCACTAATGATCAATTTCATCAGACTTCCTTTTATATTTCTGTTGTGCTCTGACTCCGCCTTTCCACGTGGTTCCAGCAGGTTGGAGGAGACTATGCTTGGCTAGCGCTTCAAGCCAAAGATTGCCTTTATTTGACTCCAGAAACAATCGCTCTCTCCCTTCCCAAAAGAGTAGCTGAGATTGGGAAATATTCTGATTGAAAGAGAAGACGTGGATCACTGATCTCAGAACGTGGACCCTCCTCTCTGACTACTGCTTCTTACCTGCCATCTCTCCTTTGTTCCTCCATACCCAGCCCACTTGCTCTCTCCTTTTATGAGTGTGTGAATTCTCCTCTGGAGCTAGAGAAACCCTGTAGAGCTGCTGCCTATTCCAAGGTGCAAGGATGCAAGGATCTGGGGCCGGGTTGGATTGGGGTGCATGTTTATAACCAGAGGAAATTTGCAAATCATTGTGTTGAGAATGAGGAGAGAGGATAGCAAAAGTCAAAACTGGAGTGGTATCTAAATGTCAGGTTTAAGGGTATGGTAAGACCTCATAGGGAAGAAGGATTGTCAGAAGCTGAGAAGGGTTGGAATGGACAAGAAGCCAAATGTGGGTCCCGGAGGTGCTAGTAGGAGAGAACTGATGCCTTGAGGTCTAACTTCCTGTAATCTGGACTGTATAAAACAGGGTCAGGCCTGCTGGAAAAAGGAGCCCAGCAGGCAGGATCCTAACTTTAAATTGCTTAGTCCTGACCCTCTGCCTGCTCTGGGAACTTCTTCCTGGCCTCATTGGACCCCCTTTGTGCTCTAGATTGTGGTCAGTGACTTCTGTCTTATCCAATATCGGGGCCTACTTAAATAGCCAGTTTTCTCTAAAGTGCTTTATGTGTTTTTTAAAGTGCTTTATGTGTCTCCCTAATGGTGACAACGGAGCTATGCCATCTTCTTTAGAATCTCTCCCAGAACCTAGCATCATCCATGCTCAAATAATAGATACAGAGCAATTGAACTATGGCTTCAACCTATGCTTACCTGTGCTTATTCCTGCTGAGGGAAGGTAAAAATCCCCCACGGGACCCATGCTTCTAAAGAACTGCCCAGTCATTCTGGATGTAGAGGAGCCAGTCTACTTGCTAACGACCCCCCTTATTTTCTGAAATGTGACTTGAATGCTGTGCATATAGGGTTCACCTGCTGTGTGCCATCTGCCATGGCATTGGCTTCCAGAAGCTCCTCTGAGGCTCATTCAGCTCAATGATTGCGTTGGCCTCTGGACCTGTGTTTCTTTTGGGCCTCCAGACCTAACCCTCAAGCTGGGAGTGCATTCCCGTCCATCCCTCCAGCCTCTGACTTGAGATTTGTCTTCTAAAGTACATACTCTTTACACAAATTCGTTTGGCCAGTGTTTCCAGTCTGACCACACTTACACTTCTTCAGTGTTTCTCAAATGGTAATCCAGTGACCATCTCCACTGGAACCATCTGGGAAACCGGAGAAATGCATGTTCCTGCCTGGTCCCCACCCTAGGCCTGTGGAATCAGAAATCTCTGGGGTTGAGCCCAGGAGTCTGCGTTTTAACGAGCCTCCAGGTGGGTTTTCATCCTGCTGAAGATTTCACTCACCATCTGTTCAGTCCTGCTACTTCGGTAGAGTTCCTAGGTTTTGCCCCTCTGGCTTACCCGGTTCTTCAGCTGCCTAGGACCCGGCCTCGGAGTGCCCTTCTCATGGTATATCAGACAGCCTGCTCCTCTCCTGTAAGGAGGCTCCTAACCCCATGGGATGCCTTTTCAGTGTGCTCCCTGTCTCTGGTCCCAGTCTATCCTCAGTCACCTTCTGAGGGAACCCACCTCAGGCTGGAATGTATGTCAGCAGCTCTTGGAGGGACTGAAGCCCCACTGGAGTTGGAATGCATTAGCTGTAAGTTTTCCTTCCACTATGAAAGGGATGCAACCATGCGACCTACAACAAGGTAACTGGAAACAGACTGCAGCCTCAGTCACGAGCAGGAAAACTTTCTAGTGCCCATTTCCAAACAGGAGTGAGGGAGCTGGGTAGGCAAAGCCGCCCACTTGTTGAAATGGAGAGCAGGTGAACAAAACCACCATGGACTTTTTTTCTGCTTATAAAAGGATGATGAAATATCAAGATTATAAAAAATAAAGGCAAGCTTTGCCAGTCCCCCCGTGAAAGGGCCTTTTCAATCTTTCATTCTGATGGGATCTCAACATGGGAAATGGGAGGTGAGGAGGGCCTGAGCCTCTCTGGGGACTTCTGCTGGGGCTGGTTCAGCCACCAGGTCAGAGGTGGGAGAACAGACCCACGCCTGGTTCCTGCTGCTGCGACGGCGCAGCCACACGGGCAGACCTGCTCATCGCTGATGGGGGGACACGAGCCTTGGCGTGAGGGCTGCTTTTCGCCTTCCTGTGCGGTGCAGACTGGGAGGCGAGAGGGCCTCAGGAAGCCTGTTGACTGAAATCCTGGTAGAATTCCGTGTTTCAGAAGCCTCCCCGAAGGTGATGGCTTTGGGGCTTTATTGGGGTGTTATCGAATCTGAGATCAGTGTTTTTGGGAGGGTGGTCCCTCCTTTGCGTTTCTGCCCCTACCTTCTTCTGTTCCTGTGAAAGCAGGGCAGAACTAGAAACTCTTTCGGCAAAGGGGCTTCTGAGAAACAGTTTCCAGATGAAACGCCTTGCTCTGTGCTTGCTTACATACTTGCTTATCAAAGGCTGCAAATGGAAAAGGAAAAAATAGTACGTGTTCAGACAAGTTGGGACAAATAGGCCTGTGAGGTTGGAGGGCCACTGGTTGCAAAGGAGCGCAGAGGACTGGGAAGGTGGCTCAGGACGAGGGCCAGCTCTGGCTTCTCTTGTCCATGTGTCCTGGAGCACTTAGGCCCTTTGGACCCCTGTGACAAATAGCCTGGGGAAGGCTGTGACCTTAGCTTTGTGTACCGTTTAGAGCCTCCCATGATTCATGCATATGGTTGGTCCTCAAAATAATAGCTGAATACTTATTATTGCCTTTTAATGCGCTTTTGGTTCATTAACCAGCACAGAACTATGCCTTCTTTGTTTCATTCATTCACTCATTTGGCAAACATGAAATAGTGGTTGGTAGGCATCCTACTCTTTCCTCCTTATAATGCTGAGTCAGATGTGCCCCAAGGACAAGGTCTCCTGGCCTCCTCCCAAGAGAGTGGTTCCCTCAGGTTCATGGGCATATTGTTCCTGTGCACAGAATGAATGAATGCATGACTGAATGAATGTGCCTGACACAGGACCCGCTCTCTGTAGAGTACTGCCTTGTTCCTCACGTTTTTATGACTTTTGCAAAACATGCTGCCTGTTTTGTAAGCAGCAAGTATCCATTGTCCTCTGCAAAGAAAGCTTTAAAAAACCAACCAGGCTCAAGATGGTGTCTATCCCATTGTACTAAGAAAGCAAACCCCTCCGTCTAGAGCATTTCCAGCTATTCAAGTTTACCTGGCTCCCTATACAGGGAGAGGTTGGGGCTGGAGACGTAAGGTTGGGGATTGTTAGCGGGGAAGAAATCATAAGACTAGTGAGATCGCTAGGGGAGTGGACAGAGAAAGAAGAGAGAAGGGATTGAGAGACCTGGGGCTGGCTGGGGAGACAGGGAGAGAAACCAGCGAAGGAGACCCAGCAGGAACAGCCAGAGAGGTTAAGAGGTACGTGGTTTTAAGGATGAGGGAGGGAGTGGTCATCTGTGGAGAATGCTGCTGAGAAGGTAGAGATGAGCTGTGCCACTGGTTCTAACCATGGGAACATCTTGGTGACCTTGGCAAGGCCGTTTTTGGTGGAGGGTTGGAGGTGACAGCTTGATGGGGTTGGGCTCAAAGAGTTCATTCATCTTTGGCGCTTAATGAAATGGAACAAAACAAGAACTTCAAACACCTCTGGCCAGGACGGAGAGTCCCCCATCCTGCCTGTATTATCTTCTCTTACAGTCTCTCTGGAGTTTTCTACACATTCCTAGTTGATAGCAGTATGGATCCAGCTCCAACCATGAGGACGTATGTTATCAAATTTGGGGATCGTGGCACTTATTGCAAGGCTCTGAAAGGAAAGCCTCAGCCTTTAGAAGGACACAACATGTTGACATAGAAAGTTAGAGATCATCCAAATTCAGTCCCTCTATTTTACATAGAGGAAACTGAGGCCCAGATTGGGGAGGTGACTTACCTAAGGTCACACAGCTGCTTTGCCTCTCTTCCTCCACCCAAGTGTACCTGGCAGATGAGTATCTGCACTTTTAGAAAAGGTTATTGGGGGTAGATTTCTTATTTTTAACATTTCCTTTGGATACCCATTTTGATGCTATTAAATTCTCTTCGTAAATAAATTAAACTACTCAGACTGCAGCATAAGCCAGTTTTCCATATAAAGGATTACGCCCACTAAGGTCCAAAAGTCTGGCTAGGTCCTAGTCGGATAGCTTGTTCCTTGAGAAATGAGGGGAATCCTCTGGCCTAGAAATGGGCTCCTCTTCAGAAAACCCTGAGCTCGGTCTTCCGGTCTTCCTTCTTGGACTTTTCTGTGATGTCAGCAGAGTCCCTTTAGCCAGCTTCCCTGGGCTTCTTCCTCCGTAGATGGCAGCTGGCTATCCCTGCCTTCTGCCTGGTGGTGTCGTCATCCTTGGAGGGGCCCCAGGTTGGACAATGTTCATGTGATTAGAGCTTCATGCTCGTGTTCAGGGTATGCATTCAAAGTGCATCGCCTACTGGGCCTTGATCAAAAGGGAGGGAAAGAACTTGCCTCCTACTGTGCAGTTATAGATTCTTTTTTTTTTAAAACTGAGGTATAATTGACATAGAACTATATTAGTTTCAGGTGTACGACATAATGATTTGATATTTGTATACACTGCAAAATGACCACCACAGTAAGGCTAGTTACCATCTGTTACAGACCATAAAAGGTTATACTTTTTTTTTTCTTGTGATGAGGACTTTTTTTTTTAACATCTTTATTGGAGCATAATTGCTAAGATTTACTCTCTTATAGCAATCTCCAAATATGCAGTATGGTATTATTACTATAGTCACCATGCTGTCCATTCCATCCCCAGGATTTATTTATTTTATGACTAGAAATGTGTACCTCTTGACCCCTTTTACCCATTTTGCCCACCCTACAGCCCTCCTCCCCTCTGGCAACCACCAATCTGTTCTCTGCATCTACAGTTTTGTTTTGTTCATTAGTTTTGTTTTTTAATTCCATACTGAAGTGAAATCTTATGGTATTTATCTTTCTCTATCTGATTTATTTCTTAGATTCTTAAGCAAGTATAACAGTGAGGCTTCAGGCCAGTCATCTGCTGATTTGTCCCTGAAATTCTCCTTCTGTCCAGATATTAAAAGGGGAAAAGTTCTTGCTCTGCCCTCTGAGAGGATTCCTGGGCTGGGCCTGTGTCTGCACCGCTTCCTTAGACCTCCCATCTCCATGGAAGAGGCAAGATATAAACTCGGGACCCACTAAAATTAGCTGCACTGAAAATTGATTTAAAACCTATTTATAACTTAGCTGATTATAAGACGGCTTACTATTGCTTTGTTCAGTAACTGGAGACTGAATGAATGAATAGAAGATCCAAACGGAGAGAGAGATGAAAGCAGTGCCCTCAGGCTGTGCTTCCCATTAGAATCATCTGGGAGATTTCAAACCCTCTGTGCCTATGTCACACCCCACACCAATGAAATAGACTTTTGAGAGGTGGAAGCTGGGCATCATTAGTTGTTAACACTCCCCAGGTGATTCCGTTTACACCCAGTTTGACAAGTCTGGTAAATCTGCTTCTCAAACTTTACTGTATATAACAATCAGCGGGGGGGGGGGGGGGGGGGGCTCTTGTTGAAATGAAGACTCGGATTCAGTGGGTCTGAGGTGGAGCCTGTATTTCTAAGAAACTCCCAGGTTATGCTGAGGCTCTTGGTCCAGGGACCACAGTGTGAGTAGCAAGGTGCTAAAGGATCATGAACGGTAAGCTAAGGTGCTGGCTGCTAAGTGAGGAAGGAGAGGCGGGGTAGGAAGAGCTGTGTGGGCAGGGAGAGCTTCAGCGAGGACTTGTGCCTCTGCTGGACTCCCTCAGAGAGAGGGAGAGAGAGGGAGAGAGAGAGAGAGAGAGAGAGGAAGAGAGAGAAATCTTCCTCTCTCAGGTCTGGGTCTTTTAGGCCCTAGAACACAAAACACAATGACCTGCCATGTAGAAACCCCAAAGAAAGCTGATTGCTGATGACTTGCTATTCCTTTAGCATTACGATCTTAGGACTCCAGTGTCAGAAGGCCCTGGAATGATGACCTGGGTCAACCCAGTGCATTCTTCGCAGATGAGGACACCAGTGTGGCTCAGCTGGTGTGTGGCCTCAGTCACAGAGCCCGCCAGCAGTGGGCCCAGTATTGCCGAGAGCCAGCGGGCTCCCTGTGTGGCCGCACCTGTGTCCCCGGGTCATGGTGTCCTGGCACAGCTGCCCCTGGGGTGGAGCTCAGCCCCCAGCAGAGAGTGGCTCTGGGGCAGTGAGGCCCTTTCTGGGGGTCCAGGATTCTCTCACAGGGAGTCAGGATTCCCTTTTCTGCAGGAACCTGCTCCTGCCATGGCCTGACTTTGTTTCTTCTTCTCCTTTTTTTGTTTTTTTTTTTTTTGCGGTATGCGGGCCTCTCACTGTTGTGGCCTCTCCCGTTGTGGAGCACAGGCTCCGGACGTGCAGGCTCAGTGGCCATGGCTCATGGGCCTAGCCACTCCGCGGCATGTGGGATCTTCCCGGACCGGGGCACGAACCCGTGTCCCCTGCATCGGCAGGTGGACTCTCAACCACTGCGCCACCAGGGAAGCCCTCCTTCTTCTTTTTTTTTTTTTAAATAAGTTTATTTATTTTATTTTCTGCTGTGTTGGGTCTTTGTTGCTGCACGAGGGCTTTTCTCTAGCTGCAGCGAGCAGGGGCTACTCTTCGTTGCAGTGCGTGGGCTTCTCATTGCGGTGGCTTCTCGTTGTGGACCACAGGCTCTAAGTGCGTGGGCTTCAGTAGTTGTGGCACGTGGGCTCAGTAGTTGTGGCATGTGGGCTCAGTAGTTGTGGCTCATGGGCTGTAGAGCACAGGCTCAGTAGTTGTGGCGCACGGGCTTAGTTGCTCTGCCGCTTGTGGGATCTTCCCGGATCAGGGATCGAACCTGTGTCGCATGCATTGGCAGGCGGATTCTTAACCACTGCGCCACCAGGGAAGCCCCTGACTTTGTTTCTTCTTTTTTTGTTTGACATATATATATTCTTTTTCATATTCTTTTCCATTATAGGTTATTACAAGGTATTGAGTATAGTTCCCTGTGCTATACAGTAGGATCTTCAGGGAGGACTCCTGCCTCTGCTGAGCTCTCCTTGCTGTTTATCTATTTATATTTTACTCCCAAATTCTAAATTATCCCTCACACCCTTCTTTCCTCTTTGGTAACCGTAAGTTTGTTTTCTTTGTCTGTGAGTCTGTTTCTGTTTTGTAAATAAGTTCATATGTATCATAGTTTAGATTCCACATATAAGTGGTGTCATATGGTATTTGTCTTTCTCTTTCTGACTTAACTTAGTATAATAATCTATAGGTCCATCCATGTTGCTACAATGGCATTATTTCATCCTTTTTTATGGCTGAGTAATTATATATATGTGTGTATATATATATGTACATGCATATATACACACGCACTACATCTTCTTTATCCATTCATCTGTCGATGGACATTTCTATGTCTTGGCTATCGTAAATAGTACCGCAATGAACATTGGGGTGCATGTATCTTTTCAAATAAGAGTTTTCTCTGGATATATGTCTGGGGTGGGATTGCAGGATCATATGATAACTCTATTTTTAGTTTTTTAAGGATGACTCTTTCCTCTTAACAAGTTTCATTTATTCTCTAGCATCCTGAAGTAGCCTGCCTAACATTTACATTTGTAGGTCCAAGCATCCCCCTTGCTAATGAACAGGAGATGCAAGCTATGGAAGGAGATGCCCCTGTTAAGCAAAGATCAGCTTCCACCTCCAAACTTCTCTTTGCAAAGAGGTCCTAGGATCGTGGCTCAGACAGTCCTCTGCACAGGCAAACCTCTGACTGGAGGTCTGCCCTTTCACTTGCAATAAAGATGCTGTCCATGCCAGGTGTGGGGATGGAAGGGTTGGGAAGGGCCCTGTCTGTCATCTAGTAGCAGGCGCATCTGAGCGGGCTGGCTGCACCCTGAGAGCACATTTGTCATATGAAGGGCTGTATGGAATGTCAGCTCCTAGGGCAGCAGGGAACACACGATGACCACACAATGCTCGGCTTCAGAGATGCAGGGAACAAGTCCCCCTCTTCGCCTTTGAGCTGCTCCTCTGGGCCAGCATGGAGCCAGATACATACAACAGCATTTACAGTGCAGTGGTGGAGGCCAGGCTGTCCCTGGGCATGAGTGTGAAGTCAACAAACTGTCACCAGGTCCCTTTCTTCTTGGCTTCCTGCCCTCTGGTCCTGCACTCCCTGGTGCTCCAGTTTCTCCCCTCTCCCTCTCTGTTTTCACTCCAGATGGAGGCTGTGGTGGTGGGCATTAGACATTCACACTCAGAGGCAGATGTGTTGACTCCACAGGGGCATCCTCCTGCCCCTCAGACCCCAGTGCTGTTTCCCAGAGAGGCCAGGGCTTTGGCAGGGAGCGAAAGATTCCGCAGCTGCAGACCCTCATAGTCATTGTCACAGGGAGCCCCACTGGCCTGACACTGGGCCCAGCAGCGGGACCCAGTCTGAAGGCAAAGGGTTGTGTGCCCTGGAGGAGGCAAGAGTCAGCGGCAGGAACTATAGACCTCTCAGTCCACAGGTTCCATATCTGCAAGTAGGGGAGGCCCAGACACACAAGTCGTAAGGCTTGACAAGACACAGAACTACTTAAGGGTTGTTTTCAGCCCTCTGTTAGAATGGGAGGAAAAATATCAGGCATGAAAAAGGTAGAAAGTTGATGCTTGCTGTACTGTACTTCCTGGGAGGTGAGTGCCCTTGGAGGTGAGTGTCCATGGAGGTGAGTGCCTTGGAGGTGAGTGTCCCTGGAAGTGAATGCCTTGGAGGTGAGTGTCCATGGAGGTGAGTACCTTGGAGGTGGGTGTCCCTGGAAATGAGTGTCCGTGGAGGTGTGTGCCCATGGAGGTGAGTGTCCCTGGATGTGAGTGCCTTGGAGGTGAGTGTCCTGGGACACTGTCTTCAGATCTGAGCTCAGAGACCTGCAGCTGCCCCCTTGCTGTCCTGGCTCACTTGTCCAGTGGCTTCCATTTGCTTTTCCATAAATGGTGCTCTGTGGTGTGAGGACGCTCGTGCCAAGGCAAGTACATAGTCACTTCAGTCCCTTGGGGCTCTCTGCTGAAATTCGGCGTGCACTCCACCATCAAATCCTGATGTTATCACTTCCCCCAAAGCTGCGGCCTGCCTAGCTCTTGTGCTAATAGAAAGCTCCCTTCCAGAACAATAGACTGTCATTCAGAGAAAGCTTTTAATATATGTTTGTTCTGAGCGCAGTAAAATTGTGCTCTTAAAAGAGTGAGTGCACAGATTAATAAGGAAAAGCCAGAGGCAGGCTGGGAGGCAGGGGGAGAGGTAGGGCTTGGGTTTCATAAGAGAGTGCTTGTGAAAGCGGTGGGATGGGGGAAATTGGCCAGTCTTGTCTCGGCCACATAGTTGAGATGTTACGTAGGGTTTTGGTCACAGGGAAGGTATCTTCTCAAGCACATGGAAACACAGTCTAACATCTGTGCAGATGTTCCCAGTCCCCAAACACTCATCCACCTATCATGGCTGTTCATCTCATTCTCGATTTCCTCCTCTCCTCTGTTCAACTGCTCCCCCAAATATTTCCTCACTTGGCCTCTGTAGCTCCTTTCCTCCTGTAGTAGGAATAGGGGTGGACAATTTTATCTTATTAATTGTATATGCAGTGAAAATATAATTTTTAATGTTCTGTGATGGATCTAATCTTGCTCCAGCCCCCTCACCCAGCCGGGTAGAAAAAAAGCCACTTTCCTAGTGTTTCAGCTTGTCAGTTAAAGTACCTGAGACCCTTTTGGTTGAAAGGTGTCTTTCAATTTAAAATAGTGCCCTTTGGGGGAAATTCTCAGTCTTAGATTTCTACTCCTACGTTTTTCTCCTCTCCAACAAGGTAGGGATGGGGCTCTCATGGGTGGGGGGAGGGGACCTGGGTCCTTTTTGCTCTCTGTGGCCGCGTGGGAGATGGTCTGGTCCCTGGGTCCCTTTGCAGAGCCTGCTACTGCAGGTGGCCCTTCCAGTGTCGTAGGGCCACCCGCTGAGGAAGCCCTGGTCTAGCTATTTGCTAAGTCACATTCTGTTGTGAAGCCAGCACCTTCCCTCCTCTCAGAGGGTTATACAGGACCTTCTCTGCTGATGGGATTTTTCTCCGGAGCTTATCCTATTCTCTCTGACTTCATGCCTCCCCTCGGTCCCCATGTGCTATGTCCATGAAAAAACATTAATCCTGGTGTTCTCCCCTCCCACTTTGGAGCTGTCTTTTGTGAAAAGGGACACGTAATGGGTTCAGCCATGTCCAACATCCCCACACCCAGAATGACACGTTGGAGTCCTAACCCCCAGTACCTCAGAATGTGACTTTATTTGGTGATTGGGTCTTTACAGAGGTAATCAACTTAAAATGAGGCCATGAGCATGGGCCCAAATGCAATAGGACTGGTGTTCATATGAAATGCGGTAAAAAAGTAAGAAATCTGGACACAGAGACACAGAGAGAGGGAAGAGGATGTGAACATACAGGGAGAAGGCAGCTGTTTACAAGTCAAGGACAGGGTCTGGAACTGATCCTTCCCTCACAGTGCGCAGAGGGCACCAACCATGCTGACACCTTGATCTTGAACTTGTATCGATAGCTTCCAGCACTGTGAGGCTATGAATTTCTGTTGTTTAAGCAGCCCAGTGGATGGTACTTTGTTATGGCAGCTTTGGAAAACTAATACAGGAGGAATTGACTTCTTTTTTTTTTTTTTTATCAGTTGTCTTCCAGTGATCTCTTACTTTATTTAGTTAGTTATTTATTTATGGCTGTGTTGGGTCTTCGTTTCTGTGCCAGGGCTTTCTCTAGTTGTGGCGAGCGGGGGCCACTCTTCATCACGGGGCGCGGGCCTCTCACTGTCGCGGCCTCTCCTGCTGCAGAGCACAGGCTCCAGACGCGCAGGCTCAGTAATCGTGGCTCACGGGCCCAGCCGCGCCGCGGCACGCGGGATCCTCCCAGACCAGGGCTCGAACCCATGTCCCCTGCATCGGCAGGCAGACTCTCAACCACTGCGCCACCAGGGAAGCCCCGGCTTCTCTTTTTTACCCTGAGTGAGTAAAGCAGTCCTCCAAGTTCTAGTCGTCAGCATTCTGTCTGTGCTGAGTGTTCCTGACACGGACCAGTGAATCTCCCTGGAAACTTCTGAGGGTTGGGATTAGCCGGAGATTGATGCTGTTCATATGTGTTGAGCAAAGTAATTTAGGATGGACTGGGAAGGAGATTTCCACTTGCATTCCAAGGAGGATGTATGGCTCCAGGCCTCTCCATGAAAATGAAATTGATTTATCATTATTTTGGCTTAGAATGATTTCCAGTTAATCCAGGTTCTGCCTTGATCAGGTCAGTCCTCTTCTATTTCTTAACCAGGCTGGCAGGACCACAGACCCCAGTCCTCTGCTTGTCCGCACGTCCAAAGCACTGCTTCTCCAGCTTTTGACAGCCAACCAGAAGGATACTAAGTGACAGTGTGACACACATCAGCCTACCTATCACAAAGGGTACTCAGGCCTTTATCAAAGTCAGGGCATTATTGAAATATAGACTTTGGAAATTCTCTCCCCAGGGATGCCTGCCTGATGCTGGTGCCCTCAGATGTGATGACTGGGCAGCCACTTCTGGCTATATCCAAGGTAGCACTCATTCTGCTTGGCCAGCTCCTTCCAACAAGACCTGGGCTCAAGCTATTTCTTTTCACAATACTTCTGGGACTTCTGAGCCTTTCAAAACATTCCTGCCGAGTCTTGCTGGAGGAGAAGGTAGCACTAAAACCGTGGCTAGAGATTCTCGAGACAGAAGAAGGAGAGAGTGAAAACTCAGAAAAACAAATTTGGCATCAGAGGACATCTAAGCAATCATGTGGCCCCACCCCTTGGCTTTACTGATGCTGAGATGAGGTCTCAGACGTCAAGTGATTAGCCCCGGTCACAGAGGAAGCTAGAGGCAGGCTGGGAACGGGACCCATTTCTGCCTCCCAAGTGGGGGCTCCTTCTCTAAAGAAGAAGTGAGATGAGGCAGCTGAATTTGTTGATCGAAAGAGTCTCTCAAGCAGACTCACAGACATAGAAAACAAACTTACGGTTACCAAAGGGGAAAGCGAGGGAGATAAGCTAAGGGTTTGGGACTAATGGATACACGCTAGTATATATAAAATAGGTAAACAGCAAGGACCTGCTGCATAGCACAGGGAACTATACTCAGTATCTTGTAATAACCTATAAGGAAAAAGAATATATATATATGTGTATATATATATGTATATGAACTGAATCACTTTGCTGTACACTTGAAACTAACACAACATTATAAATTAACTATAGTTCAATTAACAACAAAAGAAGAAGTAGCCTCTCAATAACCTCAGAAGTATCAACAGCTCTCAGTTTATGGCTCTTCTTCCTGTACCAAAGCTAGTCTTTTTTCCTGGCATACATGAAGACCTCTCTCTCCATCCCTCTCTCTCCTCATTCAGAATCCTCCACCAACTGGCCCTAAACTACATGTCCCCCAATTACTTCCATATATTTGCCCCAGGTTCTTTGGATCAAGCTACACCATTCCCTGACCATGCCTCCTGTTGGTGTTTCCTAGATTTTAGTGCTGGCCAAAACCTGGAGAAACTGTAAGGATGGAGATGCCCTGGCCTGTGTCTCAGCCTCAGACATCCTGGATCAGGGACCTCCACAGGAAGCCTCTGGGACTCTGATGTGGGAGAACCAGAAATCATGCCTTGAGGACCACTGCTTCTCAATTTCCCACCTCCCCTGGGGCAGTTTCCTGCTAGTGTAAGAGAGGGCTTTGGAATTCCCACCCTCCCAATTATTAGCTAATTTGAGCTTGTTCATGACACATGATCACCCTAAACCTGATTTCACATCTGTACACCAGTGCCTATATTCTAGGAGTGTTAGGGAGGATTAAAAAACAACGTTTAGGGTAGTGAACATTAGCTTTGAGCAATTGGTAGTCACAGAGAGTAAGGTGTAAAGGTTTCTTCTTTGGGGGTAGATATGGTCTAAAAAGTAGTCTGGAGAAGACTA
Source organism: Leucopleurus acutus (assembly GCF_964270905.1). Classification (NCBI taxonomy): domain Eukaryota; kingdom Metazoa; phylum Chordata; class Mammalia; order Artiodactyla; family Delphinidae; genus Leucopleurus; species Leucopleurus acutus. Next base: position 82,552,449 of record NC_139142.1, on the reverse strand, counting down.
TGAAGCTCTGAAAGTTTAAAGAAATGAATGGCAAAGTATTAAGCCATAGGCTATGTAGAGGAAAGGGGGGGATTTTGATCAAGACATTGCACATTCCCCATAGATCCGGACGGGTTGAGACCCAAGCCTGAGCCAAGTTAGGTGACCTAGGGCAAGTCACATGTTCTGGCTGAAGCTCAACTACCTCTGTATCTATAAAATGGAGATAATAATAATGCTGCTGCCCTGACTACCCTGTGAGACTGTAGTGCTGATCAAATGGGACACACCTAAGCATTCTGTGAATTATAAAATTCTCTGGGAATACAAGCAAGCTATTTCACACCCAAAAGGCAGGTGCCTAATCCACTAGATATTTCTCTCAGGATTAGAATAAAGTGACCAGTTAAAAGAGCAGATTGTCAGGAAAAAACACCAACTTAAACTAGAGCCAGAACGGGATCTGTGCCTCATGTAGTCCAGAAAAGTATTCGATTACTGTTTCTTTGACTTACCTGTTTGTGGGAGTTGTGCGCTTGCTTTATCATGTGATTACGGCTTTGGGATTCCTATTCTATTCTTCAGTAGCAGCTACACAACCTGTCATCCTCTTTTTCCGTGTTGCTGACCATATCAAGCTCACGTGGTAGGAACCTAAGGTAAAGCCTTTGGGCAGTAAAAATACCAGCAACAAACAAGAAAACCAAAGAAGTGAACGAGCCCACCGAGATTTCCTGAGTTAATGCTGATAGAAGGCTGATGAAAATTGAACAAGGTCTGATTTAGAATTGGTGCACACATGCCTGGCTTTGAAGACTTCTGCGGTCTGTGCCTTTGCTTGCCTTTGTGCCTTCACCTCTCAGGTCTGTCCTCTGCCAATCCGTTCATCTTGTTGAATGAATGGTCTGTGTTATCTCCCCAAACCACTGTGCACATTGCAACCACCGCCTTTGTTCAAATCATCAAACCCCCGTCCCAGCCAGAGCCTCTTCTGCTGTGCTTGTGCTGTGAGTGCCTCTTTTTTCTTTAAGGGCACAAAGTCTTCCTCCAGAAATCCTGCCAGAGGCATCGGCCCTCTTTGTAAGATCTCTGTCTGTACCTTAGGTTACTGACAACATTGGCTTAGGTTGTCTCGTGCTGCTACTTGTCTATTTGGGCAGTTGTTCTATAGACTATACAGCCCTCAGGACTGTCTTTTTACCTCTGCATGCCAGGGTCTAGCACAGGTCCTGCAAACAGGTTGGGAGCACGATCATTATTCACTACTGTTGATAAAGATTCTGAAATAATAGTCTCCTTTGTTGAGAGATAGTAAACAGGGATGGGTAGTAACTTCTAAACAGCAACCTGATGTGTGACCAGCCTGAGCTAGGTGGAATGGTTACGTGCATGGGCTCTGGAATCAGACTGCTAGACTGTTTCTTGCTTCCAAACATGTGTGAGCATTAATTAAAAACATTAAAAAACTGGACACCCCACCGCTTTAATAATAAAATTTCTTTCTTCCTGACTTAGCATTCAAGCTGTCACATTCACTGGTCCATGAATTTAAAATGTCTTTTCATTTAGGCATTGGAAACAGACATAGAGCTGAATACTGAACCTATTTAAAAGAATTTGGAACAGCAGATATTATGCCAAAAAACTATTTTTTAACCTAGCAAGAAATGCTATTCTTCCAAGGCAGTAAACTCATATCTCTCACAAAGTGAATCTGTTAAGTGGTTATTTTTTTTTTTTAACATCTTTATTGGAGTATAATTGCTTTACAATGGTGTGTTAGCTTCTGCTGTATAACAAAGTGAAACAGCTGCATGCATACGTATATCCCCATATCTCCTCCCTCTTGCGTCTCCCTCCCACCCTCCCTATCCCACCCCTCTAGGTGGTCACAAAGCACCAAGCTGATCTCCCTGTGCTATGTGGCTGCTTCCCACTAGCTAGCTGTTTTACATTTGGTAGTGTATATATGTCAATGTTACCGTCTCACTTTGTCCCAGCTTACCCTTACCCCTCCCCATGTCCTCAAGTCCATGCTCTATGTCTGCGTCTTTATTCCTATCCTGCCCCTAGGTTTGTCAGAACCAATTTTTTTTTTTTTTTAGATTCCATACATATATGTGTTAGCATACAGTACGGTATTTGTTTTTCTCTTTCTGACTTACTTCACTCTGTATGACAGACTCTAGTTCCATCCGCCTCACTACAAATAACTCAGTTTCGTTTCTTTTTATGGCTCAGTAATATTGCATTGTATATATGTGCCACATCTTCTTTATCCATTCATCTGTTGATGGACACATAGGTTGCTTCCATGTCCTGGTTATTGTAAATAGAGCTTCAGTGAACACTGCAGTCATGTGGTACATGACTCTTTTTGAATTATGGTTTTCTCAGGGTATATGCCCAGTAGTGGGATTGCTGGGTCATATAGTAGTTCTAGTTTTAGCTTTTAAAGGAACCTCCATACTGTTCTCCACAGTGGCTGTATCAATTTACATTGCCACCAACAGTGCAAGAGGGTTCCCTTTTCTCCACACCCTCTCCAGCATTTATTGTTTGTAGATTTTTTTTTTTTGTTGTTGTTGTTTGTAGATTTTTTGATGTTGGCCATTCTGACCCGCGTGAGGTGATACCTCACTGTAGTTTTGATTTGCATTTCTCTAATGATTAGTGATGTTGCGCATTCTTTCATGTGTTTGTTGGCAATCTGTATATCTTCTTTGGAGAAATGTCTGTTTAGGTCTTCTGCCCATCTTTGGACTGGGTTGTTTGTGTTTTTGATATTGAGCTACATGAGCTGCTCGTATATTTTGGAGATTAATCCTTTGTCAGGTGCTTCATTTGCAAATATTTTCTCCCATTCTGAGGGTTGTCTTTTCGTCTTGTTTATGGTTTCCTTTGCTGTGCAAAAGCTTTTAAGTTTCATGAGGTCCCATTTGTTTATTTTTGTTTTTATTTCCATTTCTCTAGGAGATGGGTCAAAAAGGATCTTGCTGTGATTTATGTCATAGAGTGTTCTGCCTATGTTTTCCTTTAAGTTTTATACTATCTGGGCTTACAATTAGGTCTTTAATCCATTTTGAGTTTATTTTTGTGTATGGTGTTAGGGAGTGTTCTAATTTCATTCTTTTCCATGTAGCTGTCCAGTTTTCCTAGCACCACTGTTAAGTGGTTCTTTTTTTGTTTATTTTCCACCATTGTGACCATAGTCACATTTAAATAATTTCATCCAATGAAGGGATTTTCTTATGAGACAAACTCCAAACCCGTAGGCTATGCTATGGTGAATTTTCCAAGGGAGGCCAAGTTTCCCAGGTATTTGAGGCTCAGGGACTCAGAAATAAATGTACAGATGGCATGAACTTATAACTTGTCCTTCGACAATGCAAATGCACCTTGTATTACCAAAAAATTATCTTTTTTCTCAAGATCTTACAGGTCTAAATTAAACTGAAGAAACATACATGTAATTCTTGAGTTCATTTGCCAGCCTTTATTTTGATAATGCTGCCAGCTATACCTTATTTTAAATAGTGTTGTGAGCTATGCGACAGACGAAGTTAGACAAAGAAAAGTATAGCCACAGAAGAGGCAGCTAACCATCACTCCTGCCCACTGGCGATAGGTGGATGCCCGGATAGGAGCTCTGCTGCTGATTGGCTGGTAGGAGGTACTGCAGAGAAACACCTGCCGGCTCTCCTACCTTCTAGGTGGCAAATCAGTCTAGTCCAGACCCAAACATGAGGAAGAAGTGGACTCCCAACCAGACTGTAATGAAAGTATTTGACCCAGCAGCTCTTCAACAGATGGAGACTGATAAAACTGCTCTGAGGGGAGGCTGCTCTTGTGGGACCCTCTCACTCTTCACCGGAGCCCCATTTTGCTATCCCTCTGCGCAGGGGACAGGATTAAAATCTGTGCCTTAGCAAATGACAAATGACTTAACAACGGATCATGGGAATGGATCATGAGTAGTTTACTGCTCAAATACTAAGAAGTCCTGCTTAGAATATTTTCCCCTTCAATTTGTTTCTGGGATGAGATGCTCAAGCGTCAGCCTGTCCTCGTGGCCTAGAAGGCATGATGTCTTGGCTCTAGGACTGAATCCAGAGAAGGTACACCTTGGGTAGTCACTGAGCTGTCTTTGTGCTTCACTTTCTCCATGTACAAACTGAGTGCTTTAGGCTTTGGAGAAGGCAATTCATGTGGGCAAATGAAGCTGAACTTGAACAACTTCTGCCAGTGACTGGAGTTCTTAGTGATGCAGGGCCTCCAGTAGTTGAAACTTGCTGCCTATCACCCCTATTCAGAGAACAATCCCCAAAGTTTCTGCATCCAAGGCTCTGTGAGAAATCCAGCAGCCTGTGCCCTAGGGAAAGGCTTCTTCTTCTTGTTTTTTTTTAAAGCACATTTGAAGAAGAAACAATACTACTCTGTCTTTCTCTCCACTCCTCCCACCTGGCCCCAGCGAGTGAATGTCCCTTTCAGGCAGCTGGAAAACAGCTGAACAAATGAAGTGGCAGCTCTGCACAGAGCAGGGCTGCATATGAGCTGTCCCGAGCTCAGGCCTGAAAAACATTTTTAAAGCCAGTGATCTTTGGCAGGAGCTGGTGAGATTAAGTATTGTTGGGAAATTTCAGGATTCAGTTTTGTTTTGTTTTTTGTTTATTGTTTATTTTTTCAGTACGCGGGCTTCTCACTGCTGTGGCCTCTCCCGTTGCGGAGCACACGCTCCGGACGCGCAGGCTCAGTGGCCATGGCTCACGGGCCCAGCCGCTCGGCGGCATGTGGGATCTTCCCGGACCGGGGCACGAGCCCGTGTCCCCTGTATTGGCAGGCGGACTCTCAACCGCTGCGCCACAAGGGAAGCCCAGTGTTTTTTTTTTTTTTTTTAACACATTTGTTGCAGTATAATTGCTTTACAATGGTGTGTTAGTTTCTCATTTATAACAAAGTGAATCAGCTATATATATACATTTATCCCCAATCTCCTCCCTCTTGCGTCTCCCTCCCACCCTCCCTATACCACCCCTCTAGGTGGACACAAATCGCTGAGCTGACCTCCCTGTGCTATGCGGCTGCTTCCCACTAGCTATCTATTTTACATTTGGTAGTGTATATATGTCCATGCCACTCTCTCACTTCGTCTCAGCTTACCCTTCCCACTCCCCATGTCCTCAAGTCCATTCTCTACGTCTGAGTCTTTATTCCTGTCCTGCCGCTAGGTTCTTCAGAACCAATTTCTTTTTTTTTTTTTAGATTCCATATATATGTGTTAGCATACAGTATTTGTTTTTCTCTTTCTGAGTTACTTCACTCTGTATGACAGATTCTAGGTCCATCCACCTCACTACAAATAGCTTAATTTCATTTCTTTTTATGGCTGACTAATATTCCATTATATATATGTGCCATATCTTCTTTACCCATTCATCTATCTTTGGACATTTAGGCTGTTTCCATGTCCTGGCTATTGTAAATAGTGCTTCAATGAACATCGAGGTACATATGTCCTTTTGAATTATGGTTTTCTCAGGGTATATGCCCAGTAGTGGGATTGCTGGGTCATGTGTTCTATTTTTAGTTTTTTAAGGGATCTCCATACTGTTCTCCATAGTGACTGTATCAATTTACATTCCCACCAATGGTGCAAGAGGGTTCCCTTTTCTCCACACCCTCTCCAGCATTCATTGTTTGTAGATTTTTTGACGATAGCCATTGTGACCAGTGTGAGGTGATACCTCATTGTGGTTTTGATTTGCATTTCTCTAATGATTAGTGATGTTGAGCATCCTTTCATGTGTTTTTTGGCAGTCTGTATATCTTCTTTGAAGAAATGTCTACTTAGGTCTCCTGCTGATTTTTGGATTGGCTTGTTTGTTTTTTTTGATATTGAGCTGCATGAGCTGCTTGTATATTTTGGAGATTAATCCTTTGTCAGGTGCTTCATTTGCAATTATTTTCTCCCATTCTGAGGGTTGTCTTTTTGTCTTGTTTATGGTTTCCTTTGCTGTACAAAAGCTTTTAAGTTTCATTAGGTCCCATTTGTTTATTTTTGTTTTTATTTCCATTTCTCTAGGAGGTGGGTCAAAAAGGATCTTGCTGTGATTTATGTCATAGAGGGTTCTGCCTATGTTTTCCTCTAAGAGTTTGATAGTGTCTGGTCTTGCAACTAGGTCTTCAATCCATTTTGAGTTTATTTTTGTGTGTGGTGTTAGGGATTGTTCTAATTTCATTCTTTTACATGTAGCCATCCAGTTTTCCCAGCACCACTTATTGTAGAGGGTGTCTTTTCTCCATTGTATATTCTTGCCTCCTTTATCAAAGATAAGGTGACCATATGTGTGTAGGTTTATCTCTGGGTTTTCTATCCTGTTACATTGATCTATCTTTCTGTTTTTGTGCCAGTACCATACTGCCTTGATTACTGTAGCTTTGTAATATAGTCTGAAGTCAGGGAGCCTGATTCCTCCAGCTCTGTTTTTCTTTCTCAAGATTGCTTGGCTCTTTGGGGTCCTTTGTGTTTCCATACAAATTGTGAAATTTTTTCTATTTCTGTGAAAAATGCCATTGGTAGTCTGGTAGGGATTGCATTGAAACTGTAGACTGCTTTGGCTAGTATAGTCATTTTCACAGTGTTGATTCTTCCAATCCAAGAACATGCTGTATCTCTCCATCTGTTTATATCGACTTTAATTTCTTTCATCGATGTCTTATAGTTTTCTGCATACAGGTCTTTTGTCTCCTTAGGTAGGTTTATTCTTAGGTATTTTATCCTTTTTGTTGCCATGGTAAATGGGAGTGTTTCCTTAATTTCTCTTTCAGATTTTTCATCATTAGTGTTTAAGAATGCAAGAGATTTCTGTGCATTTATTTTGTATCCTGCTAGTTTATGAAATTCATTGATTAGCTCTAGTAGTTTTCTGATAGCATCTTTAGGATTCTCTATGTAGAGTATCATGTGATTTGCCAACAGTGACAGTTTTACTTCTTATTTTCTGATTTGGTTTCTTTTATTTCTTTTTCTTCTCTGGTTGCTGTGGCTAAAACTTCCAAAAATGTGTTGAATAATACTGGTGAGAGTGGTCAACCTTGTCTTATTCCTGATGTTAGAGGAAATGGTTTCATTTTTTCACCATTGAGAATGATGTTGGCTGTGGGTTTGTCATATATGGCGTTTATTATGTTGAGGTAGGTTCCCTCTATGTCCACTTTCTGGAGAGTTTTTATCATAAATGGGTGTTCAGTTTTGTCGAAAGCTTTCTCTGCATCTATTGAGATGATCATATGGTTTTTCTCCTTTAATTTGTTAATATGATTTATCACATTGATTGATTTGTGTATGTTGAAAAATACTTGCATTCCTGCGGTAAACCCCACTCGATCATGGTGTATGCTCCTTTTAATGTGCTGTTGGATTCTGTTTGCTAGTATTTTGTTGAGGATTGTTACATCCATATTCCTCAGTGATATTGGCCTGTAGTTTTCTTTTCTTGTGACATCTTTGTCTGGTTTTGGTATCAGGGTGATGGTGGCCTCGTAGAATGAGTTTGGGAGTGTTCCTCCCTCTGCTATATTTTGCAAGAGTTTGAGAAGGATAGGTGATAGCTCTTCTGTAAACGTTTGATAGAATTCGCCTGTGAAGCCATCTGGTCCTGCGCTTTTGTTTGTTGGAAGATTTTTAATCACAGTTTCAATTTCAGTGTTTGTGATTGGTCTGTTTATATTTTCTATTTCTTCCTGGTTCAGTCTCAGAAGGTTGTGCTTTTCTAAGAATTTGCCCATTTCTTCCAGGTTGTCCATTTTATTGGCATAGAGTTGCTTGTTGTAATCGCTCATGATCCTTTGTATTTCTGCAGTGTTAGTTGTTACTTCTCCTTTTTCATTTCAATTCTAATGATTTGAATCTTCTCCCTTTTTTTCTTGATGAGTCTGGCTAATGGTTTATCAATTTTTTTAATCTTCTCAAAGAACCAGCTCTTAGTTTTATTGATCTTTGCTATCATTTTCTTCATTTCTTTTTCATTTATTTCTGATCTGATCCTTATGATTTCTTTCCTTCAGCTGACTTTGGGGTTTTTTTGTTCTTCTTTCTCTAATTGCTTTAGGTGTAAGTTTAGGTGATTTATTGTGACATTTCTTGTGGTAGGATTCTATTGCTATAAACTTCCCTCTTAGAACTGCTTTTGCTGCATCCCATAGGTTTTGGGTCATCTTGTTTTCATTGTCATGTGTTTCTAGGTATGTTTTGATTTCCTCTTTGATTTCTTCAGTGATCTCTTTGTTATTTAGTAGTATATTGTTTAGCCTCCATATATTTGTATTTTTTACAGATTTTTTTTCCTGTAATTGATATCTAGTCTTGTAGCATTGTGGTCGGAAATGATACCTGATAAGATTTCAATTTTCTTAAATTTACCTAGGCTTGATTTGTGACCAAAGATATGGTCTCTCCTGCAAAATGTTCCATGAGCACTTGAGAAGAAAGTTTATTCTGTTGTTTTTGGATGGAATGTCCTATAAATATGAATTAAGTCCATCTTGTTTAATGTATCATTTAAAGCTTGTGTTTCCTTATTTATTTTCATTTTGGATGATCTGTCCATTGGTGAAAGTGGGGTGTTAAAGTCCCATACTATAATTGTGTTACTGTCAATTTCCCCTTTTATGGCTGTTGCTATTTGCCTTAAGTGTTGAGTGCATAAATATTCATAATTGTTATATCTTCTTCTTGGATTGATCCCTTGATCATTATGTACTGTCCTTCTTTTTCTCTTGTAATAGTCTTTATTTTAAAGTCTATTTTGTCTGATATGACAATTGCTACTCCAGCTTTCTTTCTTTTGATTTCCATTTGCATGGAATATCTTTTTCCACCCCTTCACTTTTAGTCTGTATGTGTCCCTAGGTCTGAAGTGGGTCTCTTGTATACCGTATATATACAGGTCTTGTTTTTGTATCCATTCAGCCAGTCTGTGTCTTTTGGTGGGAGCATTTAATCCATTTACATTTAAGGTAGTTATCAATATGTATGTTCCTATTACCATTTTCTTAATTGTGTTGGGTTTGTTATTGTAGGTCTTTTCCTTCTCTTGTGTTTCCTACCTAGAGAAGTTCCTTTAGCATCTGTTGTAAAGCTGGTTTGGTGGTGCTGAATTCTCTTAGCTTTTGTTTGTCTCTAAAGGTTTTAATTTCTCCATCAAATCTGAATGAGATCCTTGCTGGGTAGAGTAATCTTGGTTGTAGGTTTTTTCCTTTCATCACTTTAAATATGTCCTGCCAGTCCCTTCTAGCTTGCAGAGTTTCTGCTGAAAAATTAGCTGTTAACCTTATGGGGATTCCCTTGTATGTTATTTGTTGTTTTTCTCTTGCTGCTTTTAATATTTTTCTTTCTATTTAATTTTTGATCGTTTGATTAATATATGTCTTGGCATGTTTCTCCTTGGATTTATCCTGTATGGGACTCTGTGCTTCCTGTACTTGATTGACTATTTCCTTTCCCATATTAGGGAAGTTTTCAACTATAATCTCTTCAAATATTTTCTCAGTCCCTTTTTACTTTCTTCTTCTTCTAGGACCCCTATAATTTGAATGTCAGTGTGTTTAATGTTGTCCCAGAGGTCTCTGAGACTGTCCTCAATTCTTTTCATTCTTTTTTCTTTATTCTTTTCTGGGAAAGTTATTTCCACTGTTTTATCTTCCAGGTCATTTTTCCATTCTTCTGCCTCTTTTATTCTGCTAGTGATTCCTTCTAGAGAATTTTTAATTTCATTTATTGTGTTGTTCATCATTGTTTGTTTGCTTTTTAGTTCTTCTAGGCCCTTGTTAAACGTTTCTTGTATTTTCTCCATTCTAGTTCCAAGATTTTGGATCAATTTTACTATCACTACTCTGAAATCTTTTTCAGGTAGAGTGCCTATTTCCACTTCATTTGTTTGGTCTGGTGGGCTTTTACCTTGCTCCTTCATCTGCTGTTTATTTCTCTGTCTTCTCATTTTGCTTAACTTACTGTATTTTAGTCTCCATTTTGCAGGCTGCAGGTTCGTAGTTCCCCTTGTTTTTGGAATCTGCTCCTAGTGGGTAAGGTTGGTTCAGTGGGTTGTGTAGGCTTCCTGGTGGAGGGGATTGGTGCTGTTCTGGTGGATGAGGCTGGATTTTTCTTTCTGTTGGGCAGGACCACATCCAGTGGTGTGTTTTGGGATGTCTGTGAACTTATTATGATTTCAGGCAGCCTCTCTGCTAATGGGTGGGGTTGTGTTCCTGTCTTGCTAGTTGTTTGGCATAGGGTATCCAACGCTGTAGCTTGCTGGTCATTGAGTGGACCTGGGCCTTAGTGTTGAGATGGAGATCTCTGGGAGAGCCTTTGCTGTTTGGTATTATGTTGGGCCGGGAGGTCTCTGGTGGACCAATGTCCTGAACTCAGCTCTCCCACCTCAGAGGCTCAGGCCTGACACCCGGCTGGATTACCAAGACCCTGTCAGCCACATGGCCCAGTACACGGGGAGTTTCTTGCCTTTTGGGAAGTCTGAGGTCTTCTGCCAGTATTCAGTAGGTGTTCTGTAGGAGTTGTTTGATGTGTAGATGTGTTTCTGATGTATTTGTGGGGAGGAAGGTCATCTCCACGTCTTACTCCTCTGCTATCTTGAAGGTACAATGGGTTTAGTTTTTGTTTTGTTTTGTTTTGTTTTGTTTTGCAGTACACGGGCCTCTCACTGTTGTGGCCTCTCCCATTGCAGAGCACAGGCTCTGGATGCGCAGGCTCAGCGGCCATGGCTCACAGGTCCGGCCGCTCCACGGCATGTGGGATCTTCCCGGACTGGGACACAAACCCACGTCCCCTGCATCGGCAGGCGGACTCTCAACCACTGCGCCACCAGGGAAGCCCCTAGTTTTAAGTCTTCCTTTCTTAGGTTCCTCCCTTCAGGAAAGGAACACATTCAGAGAAGTAAATTTGTTTACTTTCTTGATATTCTTCCATCTGTAAAGTGTTAGCAGCCTGTTTGTTATGGTCCAGGTTTACTACCGGGCAGAAGGGAGGGAATTGGAGGTATAGGTGGAAGGATTCCTTGATTTAAAAAGACAACAATCCAACCAAACAAAATCAACAGACCAGGCCACAGGCCCAGTGTCTATTGGACAAGACTCTGTAAACAAAGACCCAAATTGTCCACATCATAACATTACTGTGTTTCCCTTCTCATTTTGCGATGCCCATATAAGCAGATAAGGGGAATTAGTATTCTGTGTTGTCATCTCTTTCAGTCAGCACATCTTATCACATTTTTGACTGATTACATAGGTGAGTTCAGGTACCCTCATTTCCCCCAATTCTTGGACCCTGTCTCAATGCTGCAGCTGAGTTCAGTGAGAGGATGAGTGAGCATAAGCACTGTAGCTCCAAACTTTGGAGCTCATGGAACTCTCCAACCTCAGCCCAGAGTAATTGAGATTGCTCTGAAATTTTTGAAGCTATGTGTGTGAACCAGCCCTGCTGAACTCCTGTTTTCTTATAGGATGAAAACTCATTTAGGACAGGAAAGATGTCCCTACAGAAAGTATGACTCTGAGGGCATATTCTGTCTCTCCTCCAGTGTGTGCATCCTAACTGTTTGGGGTAATGGTCTCTGAGATATCTTTTTCCATCTCTTCACTTTCAGTCTGTATGTGCCTTTAGCCCAGAAGTGAGTCTCTGATAGTCAGCATTTTGAAGAGTCTTGTTTGCTTATCCAGTCAGCCACCCCATGTATTTTTTTAAAATTGGAGTATAATTGCTTTACAATCTTGTGTTAGTTTCTGCTATACAATGAAGTGAATCAGCTATATGTATACGTATATCCCCTCCCTCTTGGACCTCCCTCCCACCCCCCTCATCCCACCCATCTAAGTTGTCACAGAGCACTGAGCTGAGCTTCCTGTGCTATACAGCAGATTCCCATTAGCTATCTGTTTTACACATGGTAGTGTATTTATGTCACACCTAATCTCCCAATTCGTCCCATCTTCCCCTTCCCCCCATGTCCAAATGTCCATTCTCTACATCTATGTCTCTATTCCTGCCCTACAAATATGTTCATCTGTACCATTTTTCTAGATTCCACATATATGCGTTAATATATGATATTTATTTCTCTCTTTCTGGATTACTTCACTCTGTATAACAGACTCTGGGTCCATCCACATATCTACAAATGACCCAGTTTTGTTCCTTTTTATGGCTGAGTAATATTCTATTGTATATATGTGCCACATCTTCTTTACCCATTCATCTGTTTTTGGACATTTAGGTTGTTTCCATGTCCTGGCTATTGTAAATAGTGCTTTAATGAACATCGAGGTACATGTGTTCTGTTTTTGTTTTTTTTTTTGCCGTACACGGGCCTCTCACTGCTGTGGCCTCTCCCGTTGTGGAGCACAGGCTCTGGGCGCACAGGCCCAGTGGCCATGGCCCACGGGCCCAGCCTCTCCACAGCATGTGGGATCCTCCCGGACCGGGGCACGAACCCATGTCCCCCGCATCAGCAGGTGGACTCTCATCAACTGCGCCACCAGGGAAGCCCATGTGTTCTTTTGAATTATGGTTTTCTCAAGGTATATGCCCAGTAGTGGGATTGCTGGGTCATGTGGTAGTTCTATTTTTAGTTTTTTAAGGGACCTCCATACTGTTCTCCATAGTGACTGTATCAATTTACATTCCACCAATGGGGCAAGAGGGTTCCCTTTTCTCCACACCCTCTCCAGCATTTATTGTTTGTAGATTTTTTGATGATGGCCATTGTGACCAGTGTGAGGTGATACCTCATTGTAGTTTTGATTTGCATTTCTCTAATAATTAGTGATGTTGAGCATCACGACAGTATGGTACTGGCATAAAAACAGAAATATAGATTAGTGCTATAGGATAGAAAGGCCAGAGATAAACCCACACACATATGGTCACCTAATTTATGACAAAGGAGGCAAGAACATACAATGGAGAAAAGACAGCCTCTTCAATAAGTGGTGCTGGTAAAACTAGACAGCTACAAGTAAAAGAATGAAATTAGAACACTACCTAACACCATATACCAAAATAAACTCCAAATGGATTAAAGACCGAAATGTAAGACCAGACACTATACAACTGTTAGAGGAAAACATAAGAAAAACATTCTGACATAAACCACAGCAAGATCTTTTTTGACCCACCTCCTAGAGTAATGAAAATAAAACCAAAAATAAACAAATGGGACCTAACAAAACTTAAAAGCTTTTGCCCAGCAAAGGAAACCATAAGCAAGATGGAAAGACAACCCTCAGAATGGAAGAAAATATTTGCAAATGAAGCAATGGACAAAGGATAAATTTCCAAAATATGTAAACAGCTCATGGAGCTCAATATCAAAAATCAAACAACCCAATTAAAAAATGGGTGGAAGACCTAAATAGACATTTAACCAAAGATGACATACAGATGGCCAAGAGGTATACCCCATGTCTTTTGATCAGAGTATTTAGTCCCTTGACATTTAAAGTCATTAAATTTTATTAACTGTTTTCCAGTTGTTTTTGTAGTTCTTCTCTGTTCATTTCTTCTTCTTTTTGATTCTTCCTTTGTGGTTTAATGATTTTCTTTAGTAGTATGCTTGTGTTTCTTTCTTTTTAGTTTTTGTGTATCTATTATACCATTTTTCTTTTGTGGTTACCATGGGGTTTATATGTGTTGACCTATAATTTTATCTACTTGTTTTAAACCAGTAGTCATTTAAGTTCAAACACATTCTAAAAGATCTACATTTTTTTACTCCCCTCCCCCACATTTTGTGTTTTTGATGTCATATTTTATATTTTCACATTTATATATTAACTATTTATGGTAGTTATAGTTACTTTTACAATTTTTCATTTTAATCTATGTACTGGCTTATTTAAGTGGTTTATCCTCAGTCTTTACTGTGTATTTGCTTTTCCTAGTAGGATTTCCCCTTTCCTATAGATTCTTTTCTGAAGTACATTTTCAATCCCCTTCTCTTTCTCTTCTCCATCTGGGACCCCTATAATGCAAATGTTGGTATGCTTAATGTTATTCTAGAGATCTCTTAAATTGCCTTTATTTTTAAAATTAGTTTTTCTTTTTGCTGTTCTGATTGGGTGATTTCCATTATTCTGTTTTCCAGATCACTTACACATTCTTCTGTATCACTTAGTCTGCTATTCATTCTTTCTAGGGTGTTGTTTATTTCAGCTATTGCATCATTCATTTCTGATTAACCTTCTTGTGTTTTCTAGTTCCTTGTTAAAATATTCACTGTTTACATCAATCCTTTCCCCTAATTCAGTTAACATTTTTTATTACCAATGTTTTGAATTCTTTATCTGGTAAGTTGTTTATTTCTGTTTTGTTACTTATGTTTTCAGAAGTTTTCTCTTGCTCTTTCAGTTGGGAGTAGTTCTTTTGCCTTTTTATTATGCCTAACTTTCTCTGCCCCTATGATATTAGGTGAAATTAGTTATCTATTGTCGTCTTGAAGGCATGTTCTCATGTGGGAATGCCCCCATACAGACTGCATATGTCCAGTGCCTTTGGTGTGGGCTGGTAGCTATCGCCTTGGTAGGGTGGTGGGGCTGGAGATGGAGGGGCTAGAGCCAGCACCATGTGTGAGGTACGACTCCTTCTCTGCTCAGTGGTTATCACTGCCCTGTTAGGGTGGGGGTGGTCTGATCCCAAGTTGCTGGAGCAGAAGCCCTGAGGGCTGGGCCCAAGCTGCTTCTGTTCCCTTCAAGTGTGTGTGTTTTCCTTCTCCTTGCACCAGGATGTTTGCCCCAGAGGAAGGGAGTGCTGATGCATGTAAGGCCTGCATGCAGACAGAGGTCTGATGAGCTACCTGTGTAGGTGTCCACAACCCCACTCAGACACAGACTCTGGTGCAAGTCCTCTTTGTCCCTCAGAGCTGATCACTGCCCCCTGCCTCCTCTGCCCCTGCCCTGTTGTGGAACTGTCCTCAGGGCTGGCGGGGGCCCACATGGACTCTCAGCATGTGTTGGGAGATTAGCTGTGTTGGAGTGGCCACTGTCAGAGATCTGGATGGCTTCCGAGGCACTGTCTGAAAAAGTGCCAACAATGGCCACCACTGCCCCACCCAGGCCTTCCCTGGGGACCAGGTCATCTCTGCAGCCTATAGTCAAGTCTTTTACCTAGTCATGGGTGCCCTAGATCCAGTGTCATGCTGTAGTGTGGAGTGAGCAGGGCCGGAGAAGGAGAGTTCACTCAGTTTGGGCTGGGGTGCACAGTGAGACATTCACAGGAAACCTGGCAGCCGCTAGGGCAGATGTCTCTCTGCCCTGCCTTGGGGGTTAGCGGGTGCATGTGTGCTCCTCACAAGCAGAGTCCAGGACTCTCCCAGCCCTTCTATTTGTCCCAGTGGCCCTACAACAAGCTGAAGGGTCTTGTCTCCTCTGTGCAGGCCCCAGGACTGGGGTGCCCAATCTGTGGCTCAAACTGCTTACTCCCCAGGGCAGGTGTCCACCCCTGTAATCTCCCTCTGAATCCCTTCCCAGGGGGCACTGGTTCCGACCTGATCACTTTTCTTCCCTTTCTACCCAATTTCATGTGTATCTTTCTTATAGCCTTGATTGTATAGGAGCCCTCTGCCAGTTTCCAGTTAGTTTTCAGTGAGAATTCTTCCATATGTAGTTGTATGTTTGATGTGTTCATGGTAGGGAGGTGAGCTCCACATCTTCTTACTCTGCTATCTTGATCCCTCCACTGTTATGGTCAATCTTTTAAATTTAAGCCATTATAGTAGATGTGTAGTGACATTTCATTCTAGTAGATGGGTACTGACAGATGAAGACAGCACTGGCCCTGTGTGGGCTGAGGGTGAGGTATTCTGATACTTATCCTGGTTCTTCCCAGTTCTGCCATGAGCAGCGATTGACATCAGGTAGAGTAGCTCTTTTGTCTGGGTCCAAGCATTTTCCTCTGGCCCGACACAGGCACTTGTGTGCCATGAAGGGACTGGGTCCCTCACGTGCAGGAACCTTCACTAAGAGGTCACTTTCCTCTGTGGTTTCCTGGAGGACATGAGGACAAATTGCTGGCATATTGTTTTTGGAGTCAGGATTCAGACCTCGGGTCCCCCATCCATTCTTCTGAGCGTTGCTCGTTAAATTGCCGTGAACCAGCTTCCTGAGGGCCATTCCTGACCAGCAGTGGTGGACCCTCCAGGGGCCCTCAGAGCAGCCACACTTGCAGTGCATCCCCTGACATGCAGACCTTCAGGACTTCAGGCTGTAGCTCGGATTGCTGCCCAGCTCTCCTCAGTTTTGAGGCTGGCTGGACCAGGACACAAATCATGGGTAAAGCAGGGAAGCCTTTTTCATTCTCTTTCATTTTCAGAAGGGCCAGATGTCATTATTTCCGTGACTTATTTAGAAAATCCAGTGGGTTTCTGACCAGCCCCAGTTTTCTTCCTCCCCTTTCTTCCTTCTTTTCCTCCCTCCTTTCCTTTCTTCCTCCCTCCCTCTTTCCACTTCATTTCTTTTCCTCCCTTCCTGTCCTTCTGTCTCCTTCCTTTTCTTGACAAGCTCCCTCCATCAGCTTCAGTCATTAGATAAGGTGTCGGTGTTCAAGGTCTGAAGGGACTCCTTCCTTTGAAGGGGACGTCTTGCCATGGCACCCCTGTGGGGTCCCTGAGACCTCATCTTGTCAGACAGGTAAACAAACACCTCCTGACATAGAAAAGACTTAGCTCTCAAAAGATTCAAACGGGGACATTATAGGGAATTGAGACATGGGAATCGAACTAGGACCTCTTTTGAGGGGTTCAAAGAAACACACTGGTTTTATTCATGCCCGTTTCCTATCTATAATGAGAAAGCAGGGTACAGTCAGGCCAAGTGTAACCATAGTTGAGCATAACAACAGAGAAGCTCTTTTTTCACGGAACTAAAATACAGGCTGATGTCGAGCTCTCTTTGTCTCTTGGCTTTGGAAAAAGCAGTGTAGGGAAGAGGGAAGTGCATTAAGTGTCGGGTTGTCCAACTCATTACAGGGATGTCTCTCCTGTTCTCTATAACTCTGCTTACCTTTCTGAGAGCCAATCATCTCTCCTTTAACTCTTTCACTATATTCCCCTATAGGACCAACAATGCAGGATTTTTCATGACCCAGAGAATAACAGTTGGCTATAGAAGTGGGGGGCAATTGCCAGGAATTTTTATTTGTAGAGAAATCCCTAGAGAAGCTCTTCTCCATCTCCACCCTACTCCCATTCTGGTTGGCCCAGCATCCAGAGAACCCAGTCCAAGGAGGCGGGTGAGTCTATCCCCGAAGGTCCTTATAACTTAGAGTGAGGGAAAGTCTGGAACTGGACATCCTTCTCCCATGCTGCCATCTGGTACAGACTGAGTGGTGTCCCATGAATGAAGCACCTGCAGCGTGTCAGCACTTCCAGGACACTAACCCTGACATCACCTGGCACACACATAGAGCTGGGCGCTCTGGAGCTGTGAGCTCATTCCCCAGGGCAGAAAGAGGTGGGTTATCTGTGTGTTTTCTGTCTAAAGATGACCGCTTCAGACCTGACCCTGTGGAGGCTTCTTGGCTTAGCGAGAGGTGATGTCACTCAGTGCTTCCTGCAGCTGCTGTAGCGTGAGGGATCACCCTCTCCCCCACCAAGTCCCCAGAGAGGAGCAGCCGTTGAGAGCCAGCGTGTGTGGGCCTCACGATGGAAACGTCACTCTACTTGGGGAGACGGGACAAAAGTGGTGTTCAACATAGCAAGCGGGTTAACAGGTGGCCTGAGTGATTGAGAACCCGTGTGAGCCCGGAGTATATCCACACCTCCTCCCTAACCCTCTGGGGTGTGGTCCACATCAGGCCAAGCCCAACGTCTCTTTTGGGTCCAAGTGGTCTACATGATCTGCTAAGTTGTTCTTAGAAAAAATCCAATGTTCTTGAATACTACCACTGGGTTGAAGTTTTTTTTTTTTAATTAGTGGACTAGTCAGAGATCTGATGTTCTAGAGAGTCATTTTCCCCAATTGATTATTCACAGAATCTCAGTCTGCAGAACATCTGGTTTACATTAAACACACAAACCAAAATAAAAATATACTCAAATATATTTAACAAAGGCTAAAAAGCATCTTCTTTTGGACATTTGAACTGTACATTAGCATATTAGAGGATCAAAAAGTCCTGCTGACGTTTTCAAAATCTAGTATTTGTCCAATGTATTTGACCATGCCACTTTCTAAGCACATCTGTTTCAGCTTACGGAATACAGCATTCCCTGGGCTATTCTCCAGGATGTTCTATCTAGATGAGAAGACAAAGCCACACATGGCTATTCCTTTGGAAGGTCTTTTTCTCTTCTCACCTTAATTTGTTATTCATTAAATAGACATTCATTGAATCCATTTATTCATTCACTCACTTATTCATACACCATAGTAAAAAAATACACAAAATGCTTCCTACAGTACAAGCCTCGAGGGATACATGCTGCTGAACGAGGCATGGTTCTCATCTCTGAGGACCTCATGATCCAGTGAAGAAACCGAGGCAACCACTGGAGATGAAGTAGCCAAAGATGAAGAACCCGGCACTCAGGAGAGAGATCTTGTCTGGAGCCATGTGTCTGGGTGGTGTGAGCAAAGAGATGTGAGCAAAACCATGGAAAGGGAGGAAAATGTGTAGGTGGGAAAAAGATTGGCACAAAGATGGAGTTCCAGGAACCCAATACACTTAAGGACTGGATAAAGGGAGAAAGGTCTGTGAATCAGGAAACAGAGGGTGGAAGGCAGCCTCCTCACCATTAGAGCAAGTCTGGGCTCTGAGCAGAATGATGGGGCATTGGATTATCTTCCTGGGCAGGGAGAAGAAAGAGGAGGGTTGATAGTGTGTAGTTGTGTGTGTGTGTGTGTGTGTGTGTGTGTGTGTATGGAGGGGTAGTTAATGAAGGGTAGTTCAGAGGAAATTTCTGCTCACAAATTATAAGCAAATGTATTAAAATTTGCACCGAAACACAGTGCAGTAGCTAACTGACCACCCTGATCGGAGCAGCTGCAAAGGTGGGTCTGCTCTGTGGACTTAGGGAGCTCTTGGTCACAGCCTCGGGGGTGAGCTCTATGGGAGAATGGCCAGCTCTGAAGAGGATCCAGAGAGTTTGTCTTTGAAGGCAGGACTCCTGAGAGCACCAAAATGTCCCAAGTGTGGCATAAAACAAAAATAGCACTGGGTAAAAAGGCAGGAGACAGAAGGATCATCCTTCTTTCCCTAACAAAAACCATTTTTAAGGAGCCACACACCAATCTTAACAATACTTGGCACATGGTAAATGCTAAATTAATACTATATCATCATCATAGTATTAAAGACATCCGTATTAGCTGTTCTTGAGATGTGGATATCTTTCCCAGGGACAGAAGTGGCATGCAACTTCAAATAGGATGTTTTTGCAAAAGCAAGAGTAACCTGTGAATCTTCCCTGTAGTGTAGTCTCCCTTGTCTCCTTTGACTTTGTTGCTGTGTAGAAGTGAACAGTGTTGATAAATAAGATCCCTTTCCTGATAGCTGTTTTAAAAGCAAACCAGAAACCACAATAATATTATCCCCAAACCCCACCCCAAACCTTAAAATATCTCTAGTATCTCTAGCTATATCATCATGGTCCCATCTCACTGCCTGTGGGTGACTGTCTGCTGTGCTGCAATTTGAACCTCATGAATATTCAGATAGCTGGGACTCTACAAAACAGCTTTAGATAGTATTGGTGAAATGCTATCTTTTCTGACTCTTTTCTGCTTCTCTTGGCAAGTGCTGAGAGTCTAATGAGGCTTGTACTCAGCGGGGCTCAGCTGGTGCCTTCGTCTTCCTCCTGGCGTCAGGTGGTCCAGTCCCTGAGCCTTACGCTGGTCTGGGCTCCACCTCTCGGGTCTGCCCATGAGGACAGGCTGACCCCTCGGTAGCAGCAACCAAGCATTTTCTGACCATTCAGCTAGGTCAGACCTCAGTCCTCGCTACTCCCTGAACATCATGGTGACGCACGTGAAGCTTTCCAAGTTGGCCCTGGGAAGCTCCCTTTCTTAGGTTTGAGGGGAGGGACCCCCACCCCCATACTTCTCCGCATGGAGTAGGGCAGGGCTCCCCGCGTACCACAGCTCTCTCCAAAATCCCTCACCTCATCTCCAACCACCCCTGACCTATTTATATTCTCAGAGAGGGTGAAGGTTTAAAAAAGTGTTATAAAACTAGTTTCAGAGCACCTCCTTTGATCATTCTGTATTATGTTTGGAATATTCCATCCCTTGCTTCTGTACTTCCCTCAAAACCTCCGGCAATCGAAATCTCCTTCACCACCAAAATCATCAGCCTGGAATTCTCTCCCTTCATCCTCTCCTAATGGGTGCCCACTCACTCAGCCCTCAGATCTCAGCTGAAGCATCCCTTCCTCCATGCCTCTGCGACTCCTCATATTATAAAACCTCCAGGTGTCAGTAACCTTTCCTTTGAGTGCTTATCACAGTTCCAGTCTTACATTTATTTATATGGTTATTAGACTAGAGTTTGCCTACTCATCACTGTATCCCTGGCATGTAGTGGTGCTTGACAAATATTTCCTGAATGAATGGATATCTGTATCATCCACCAGACTATGATATCTGTTGAAATCCTTCCCCTCAGACTTCAAGAGATCCTGGTAGTTGTTGCTGGATAACCTCTGTAAGTCTTAATTTGCTCTCAGTGATTTTCCATAAGATAAGAACATTTCTTTCCTAGCTTCATTTCAGCGTTTGTTGAGTGTGTACTACATCCTTGGCAAAGTTTGGGGTATGTTCTGTACATAATTTCATTGGTCCTCACAGCAACCCTGTGTGGTTGGCATTAATACCTGTACTTTATAGGCGAGAGAGCTGAAGCTCAGAGAGGTTAAATGACTTGTCCAAGGCATCTAGGTAAGGGATTACAAATTTGAATTTGCTCCCAGATCTGTCTGACACCAAATCTGTTGTACTTTTTATTACTGCACTTCTGATATTTCGTATGTCTGTAGTTAGGCATGAAATAACGTGCTATGAATAGATGGAAGAGGCAGTCATAAAGCGTTAACT
Source organism: Leucopleurus acutus (assembly GCF_964270905.1). Taxonomy (NCBI): domain Eukaryota; kingdom Metazoa; phylum Chordata; class Mammalia; order Artiodactyla; family Delphinidae; genus Leucopleurus; species Leucopleurus acutus. Next base: position 82,531,374 of record NC_139142.1, on the reverse strand, counting down.
ACTAATACTCGTGTTAGAAACACAAAACCCAAGAAATGTCCAGGAGAGCACTGCTTTTTCATGTTGGTGCGTGCATGCAGCCTGTCTGTGTTCAAGCCACCAACTCAGCAGTGAACTCCAGATTTTTCTGTGCCAGGTTAGTGAAGTTTATTATTTGTAAATCTCTCAGAGCTAATTTTATTTTCCACATAGGCATCATATGCTGATTGCAAAAAAGGGGACCTACACCAGTATATTTTGTCCATTGCACCTATATATAACATGATTCTTAGAATATGTATTTCCTGGTCTCTCGACAGACGCCTCGGGGAGCTAGTGGAAATTGTGTGTCTGCTCTCCAGCGAAAGGCACACACTGATTTTGCATATTATTTCAGAGTCTTAATACTCTGAATTGTGTAGAACCCAAGTGAAGTATCTGTTTGGGAAGTCTCAAAATTCACGGGTCTGTTTGGGAAGTCTCAAAATTCACGGGTTGGATAATAACTGAATAGCAAGCAGAGAGCAGGGTGGATGATGGAGTGCTGAAAATGTCTGTAAGAAAAGAATATGCTTTATTAAAGAATCGTAGAATATTAAGGGGAAAGGGTCCTCAGCTCTCATTTAACCATTTCAAGCATGAAGTGGGTAGCTGGATTCAGTGATATTTAGGGCTTCTATGTAGTTCTACACACTTGTTCCCAGTTCTAAAGTTTCGTGAAAATGCTAAGTAATAACTTTTTCTGCTGTGTGCTCGTATACGCATACGCTACCAGTCTAGCGTGAACCCTCATCTCCCGCCATGGTGCTTAGCTATTGTCTGGACTCAAATGAGACTTGTGTTCCTAATAAAAGCTCTTGGGCATCTTACACAGTTCACAGTTCCTCAAATTGCTCTACGGTTGTAGTCACACGGGTTGCTGGTTTCCTTGGTTAAAATGAATGACTGCACTCTCCCTTAAGCGTGGAATTCTGTGTGGGTTTTATTTTTATCTCACGTCATCCTCACATCCTCACAACAAACTTAAAAAAGATCTCTAGTGCCTGCTGACAAATGAGGGCCCTGTGACCTAAGAAATTAAGTAACTTACCAAAAATCATACACCACTGAATGGCAGAATCAGGATTCAAGCTCCGGGTTTCTGGTCCAAACCTCTGGCTTTATCGCTCGGTTATGCTGCCAGGAAGCACAGACAACCCCATCTCCACCCCGCCCCACCATCCCTGGAGCTTCGGGGAGAGCTAGGCTCCCAGGGCCCAATGCACAGGCTCAGTTCAACTCAAGGTCTTCCTCTGACTAACTGTGTGACCTTGGGCATGTTACCTAATCTTTCTGTGCCTGTTTCCTATACTGAAAAATGAGGCTAGTAACAGAACCCATTTTATAGGTTGGTTGTGAGGGTTAAATGAATTAATATATATAAACTACTTAGAACAGTACCGGGCACATAATCAGCCCCTAGTACATATTACCTATTTATGACCTGAAGTTCTCTGCCCACTTCCTCTGAGCCCTCACTGCACCAGGTCGGATGCTCTAGGGTGAGAACACACCAGAAACATTTTGTTCTTTTGTACCATCAACTTTCCAGGGAGCTGTGGCCTAGTTCATCACAGACCCCTTGTTTTTTGAACGCAGGATTTTTGAGTGCTTTTGTGGTCAATGGTTTTCCTACTTGTGTTTCATGTTGGCAATAAAAAAAAAAAAAGCAAAACTAGCTTGCTTTTCTTCATTCTTGCCAGCTGGTGATCGGGGTTGATGACGGCCAGGCCCTTTTCTTTCTTTCTTTTTAAAACTTCCATTTCACAGAAACGAGTGGCTACTTTCCAGCTTCTTCATTGACTTTTCGGGAGATGATCTGCATTTATTCCAGGCCTACCGAGGGGTCAGTCCTCTCTTCGGGTCCCTGGACTCTGAGTTCCCTGTCTCTGTAACCCCCCTGCCTGGACTGTCCCGGCAGGTGGTGGGCCATCAGGGCATGTTTGGGGAATGAATGAATGAACCCACAGGCAGGGCATCCCAAGCCTGTTTCTCCCGAGGGGGCATGAGCCGCTCCGGTCCAGACCGGCGGCAAGCTCTGTGCTCCCTTGGCTTTGGTTTCGCCACCAAAAGCAAGACTTTTGGCGAAGGAGGAAAATCAATAAATTCAGTCTCTCATCTCATTGCCAGTAACTTCTGAAAGAAGCCTAATGGGTCAGTTCGGGGTACGTACCCTGTTTGCCTCTTGGATTTTTTGCCGGGCAGCCTCTGGGGCTATCTCCCCCACTCCCCAACCCCTGCCATCTAGTGACACCGCATGACCCAAACAGCTGACTGCCTTCATTCTATCTTGTTACATCAGCATGACTCACTTTCTCTTGAAAAATATTGCTTGCCTTAAGCAAGTGCTAACTGGCTTTGGTTCAGGAGGGTCCTGCAGTGGATTAAGCGAGTGATGTTACTATCTTATTTATATCACCTTCTTGTGGGTGGTTATTTCGTGTAGACTTTCTCTGAGGAAGGAATGGCTGAACTGTCTGCAAGGAACATTTGTTTTCCCAAATAGGAATTCTATGGCCACAGCTTATCTCAGCAAGAACCATATATTTGTGACGACATGAACCAGATTCTTCTCATACTGTGTAATTTTATTAGAATTCTCTGCAATCCCTACAGTAACTGAATACTGACCTGAGGTTTCTTTCCGTGATGATACCCTACAATCTCTTCTTGCAGCTTGGATGCTGGCAAGAGAAACTCAAGCTGACTGAACAATATAGGAGGAAAGTTTGTACATGGGGAAGGCTCCACCCAGATTAGGAAACTCTCAGAAGTGCTTTTGAATGGGATGAGAAAAGGTCCCAAATGATTGTAAATTGAGTTCAGTTAGACCATATGGACTGCCTTTCTTTACACTGAGAATGAGAATCAGTAGGAGTTTGGAACCCCATTTCAGGCGGTTCATGGACCCACATTATTGGTCCACATGCACTTGATTAAAAACTTCTGTCAAATGCTTGTTTTACAGAAAAATAAATGGAGGGAAATCGACTTGTTTAAAGTTACATGGCCAATAAGTGTCAGAACCAGAATTAGAGTCTAATTCTTCAAGTCCATGGTCCTTTCTGCCGACCCCTGCCCAGGCAGGCCAGCACCCCTGTCTACCCCCATGTGGCCCCATGACCACTAACTGCTCTAAAATACCCTGGGATGTAGAGATCAGGTAGAAACCACCTACATCTGGTACAAGTTTTATTCAGGAGCCCATCCCTTCAGCTCCAACCAGGATTAGGTTCTTCTTGGCTAGAGGAAGCCAAGCTTGTCCTGATTTTTCCTATTTCATTAGTCATTCCCCTCGACCTCACTCCCTTTCCCAGGACCCTGGTCCTCAGGGCCATCCTTATCGATTTGTGGGAGCAGCCGGGTCCAGCTGACTTCAGTGCTGGTCACAAGCCCAGGTCCAGGCAGAGGCAAAGGAGAACTTGGCTGGAGGAGGAGTGGGGATTTGCACACGGTGTGAACTGAGAAGAGTGCTTTAGCCCATCCCAGCTTCAGAAAATTGCAGCAAAGCACAACAAAGCAGCTACACCCAGGTCAAGTGATGGGAGCGCCAGGACCCCTCCAACTGCATCTTTCCTGAGTGAGTTGTCAGAGGGCATTGCCGGAGACCTGGGCTTAAGTAGCCAGCTGTGATGCCCTGGCATGTACGAGTGTTGTGGGGCAGTGGCAGGAGGATGGAGGCCAGAAAGACCAGTTCTTAGGATAGAATGAGTGACGTCAAATATGGGGTCTGGGCCCCTGCCCAGCCCACAAGCCCAGAGAAGACAGGTCCAGGCGAGGCCACCCTGCAGCCTGCGGAGAAGGGAGACCCCTACTGCTCTCACACTTGGGATGGGATTTCTCCCCACAGCTAGTGTTTCCAGGCGCAGAAACCGATGTAAGTAATAGGGTTTTGTCTTTTAAAGAAGAGATGACTCCAACTTAAAAAACAAGTTTTAGTTTTGGTTTTGTTTCAACACCAACAAAAAGCTAAGTCTAAAAAGCTGCTCAGGCCCACACTAAACTGCTATTTTTCTAGAAATGTTGACTGCTCAAATTTCAGATTTTATTTTTGGTCACAATCTAAGTGTTCGAATAGTAATGGTGAAGAAAAGAATCGTGGTGCTGATTGTGCTAGGTACTTTATGATAATCCTCACAAAAATCAAGAAAAACAGCCCATAATCTCACAAAACTGTAATTTGATTGATGAAGCACTCAAAGTCAGAGGAGGCAAATGACTCCTTGTTAGAAAGCGGCTGAGCTGGGCTTGAGGTCTCAGCCTGTTAGATGAGACAGCTCTTCTCAGGACTCTTAAAATGCCCCCCTGGCAGCCGCCCACTGTTCACCTCGAATGCTGTTTAAGAGGAAGAAAGGCATCAATAAAATCACACAGTGTTAGTATCTGGATTCAAAATGGTTAGAATTGCATCATACCACACAGTCTCAACGTGTTTTTATTTTATTTATCTCATTTGTCCTTTCCAACCAAGCCACTGTATCCCTATACTAGGGGAGAGGAAAGTCCCTTATTATAGGAAGCTCTGGAGGCGACTCGCCGGAGGCCACGCTCCTAGCAAGAGGCAGAGAGTAGAGTCGCAGCTCAGCACCAGCTCTCAGGTCCCCTTCCCTCTCCATTACTTCAGACTGTCATTCCCCGTGACGAGCACCATGGAGAAAACTGTACAAATTTGTCCCCACGGGACTCCACCTCCCTATGTCCATACTCTTTGCAACACCACTTTGCTGCTCTTCCATTAAGAAGTGGAACCTCTCTCCCCACTGCCCTCTACCCACCCCCCATTGAATCCAGCTGGCCTTGGGGTTTGCTTTGACCAATAGAATATGAAGGAAGTGATGTTCTGGGGCTTCCAAGCCCAGGCCTTTAATAGGCCTTACAGCTTCCACTTTTCCTCTCGGACCCAGACACCACATAAAGAAGTCCAGGCTATCCTGCTGGAGAGAGAGGTCACATGGTGTCCAGCTAAGAGCCAGTACCAAGGCTCCTGACGAGTGAGGCTGTCTTAGATCCTCCAGCCCCAGCTGAGCTGCCGCAGCCTACACCACGTGGGGCACAGTTATGCTGCACCTGCCCATGCTCCTGACCCGTGTGCAGGTGCGTGCGATCAACTGGTTGTTATTTTAAGCATTTTGGAGTGGTTTGTGACACAGCCATAGATAACAGATGCACACTGGCTTTGGTACTTTGAGACTGCAGAGTGACTAAGACATAAGCTCTTCCTTTAGAGCTTGTCAACTTATGTTCCATTCTGCTAGTTTTGTTCATATTATTCATATGCAAGGAGTAATGGTTTTAGGACAGGCCAGGGGAAAATAGCAATTGAGATGCATAGGGGAAAGGTGTTAATTTATTTTCTTGGACTACTCTCCTAACCCTCATCCTAATTCAAACCCTAGCCCTTGCCCTAACCCTGGCCGTAGCCCTAACACTACCCTTCCAGTGCCCTATCCAACGGAAGTCATTTCTTACAACCGGTTGGATGCAGAGCAGACAGGCAAAACACAAGATGATGCAGGCACTAATCTCTGAGTGTTTTGTTAGGTACCTGCAGTGTGGGGTGGGAAGAAGGCTGGGCCTGAGGTGAGGGAGAAGGGCATGGCAGATCCACTTCTCACTGTTAACTCACCGTGCGTTTTCCGACAAGTCCCGTCACCACACTGAGCCCTGGGTGGGAAGATAAGCTGGTTGGATTAGATGTGTTTGTTGTAACATGAACCCAGCCCACCTTGCTCTAAAGCCTTGTGATTCTGAAAAACTCCAACAAAGCTTTCAGCTGAGCTCTCCCACGTTGGCGGGGTACCACACGCCCTGGCAGCTTGCGGGTGGCAGCTCCTTGAGAGAGGAAGGCATGTCCTGAGTGGCAGGGGAGTTTGCAGGCAGGATATTTGAGAAATGTCCTTTTGGAAGAAATTGGAAGCACCTCAAAAATGTAGATGGAAAACAGCAACCCAGCCCAGCCTGGAGCACAGCTATACATACTGCGCTGAAATATACTCTTCCTTCCCCGCCAATCATACAGCCAAGTAAGAGGCCCGTCGTTTTCTTCCTCAAAGGGAAATTCCTGGACACGAGTTCTGTCGCTTTGTTTCAGAATGTCATCCTTTCCCAGTTATTTTGGTCCTGGGATTGTTTCTCGAATGATGGTGGGTTATGGCTGTCTCCTGTGTGGCCTAAAATGGCTTCGCACTTTTAGCCCCCAGGGCTGCGGCCTCCCAGGCCTGTCCTTGGCACACACTGGGAAGGAAAATACGAGAGAGACTCTCAGGGCCTGCCCTCCACAATCGCCTTCAGTTTTATCCAAGCTGTGGCACAGGATGTCACCTCCCTGTAGGAGCTGGGAGCAGAAAATACCTTGAGGGGTTACAAGCTGGATGATGTTGAAGCCATCAGAATGCATCTTATTTTAAAAAGAAGTCTTTGCAGCTGTTCCAAGATGTTATCGAACCGAATATGATCTTCATACAATTGTGAACATTTTCCCTTACGAGTAATTCAAATCTAGTTTCGAGGTGGGTCTGTGTCCTATTACTTTGTGTTCAGGATTGACGGTGTAGAGCTGTCTTCTTGTGTTGTTTACAAAGACTACAAGGGACCCTCTGGTGGGAAGGTGGGCATCGGAGAGTAGATTTCTTTTCTGCCAGTACTCTTCTGGGTCTCTGTGTTGCTTACATCGCTCTGGGGTTGGGTGAATCCTGTGGAAGGGCAATTGGTGACTCTAATTGTTAGGGAAGCTTTCTCTGAGAGTGGGTGAGCTTAGCAGGGAGATAGAGCCTCACAGTTCCTGGTGTCTAGAGCAGAAAGTTCCAGGCTTCCAGTAGCCCTTGGTGCCATTCTCCGAACCATCTGCTCCTGTCTCGAATCTTAGCCGATGAGCCCGACTGATGGAGTTGAGGTGGGACGCCCATCATTGCTCTCATCCTTCCATCACCACTTTCACTTACTCTGGAAAATGATTCCGTGGGAGAAGTGATGATGGAATGATGGCAATGGGAGTGATGATGATGGTGATAACTAGGCCTCTGGGCCAATTATCAATTTATTGATATTGACTATTCAGCTCCAAATCCATTCTTCACGGTCCTGCTTGTGATATTGGAACATTTCTGCATTTCCAGCTGCCAGAGAGCACTGGCTTTCTTCTCTGGTTCTGATGTGCTATTTGGGGATTCAAATGACCACATATATATTTCTCATATATATTTGGTCTTTGCCCACGGTTCCTGACTCACAGCTCCCCAAACCCTTGGAATTTCCTAAGTGATAAGAGCGATGGGAGCATCTTTTGTCATAATATTTGGTTTCTTTTCCTCAGTTCCTGAAGTTGCTTCAGAGCCATAAAGGTGAAATGGGTGTGTTGTTATTCAAGCCCCTTTTGACAACTGGATTTATGTTAATGAGATGACTTTTGGAAAGCATCTAAGGATGGAGGTTGGTTGCCAGGGGAACCAACATTGGCTTGAGGGTTGGAAATTTCAGTCCCACCCCCTGATTTCCTGGGAGGGGAGAGGGACTGGAAATTGAATTGATGGCCAAAGGCCAATGGTTTAATCAATTGTGCCTGTGTAATGAAGTCTCCATAAAAACCCAAAGAGACAGGGTTTGGAAAGCTTCTGGGCTGGTGAACAGATGGAGATGCGGGGGGAGTGGGGAGCCTGGAGAGGGCACAGAGGCTCCACGACCTTTCCCCACACCTTGCCCTGTGTGTCTCCTCCATCTGGCTGCTCTTGAGCTGTATCCTTTTATGATAAACTGGTAGTCTAGTAAGTAAAATGTTTCTCTGAGTTCTGTGAGCCGCTCAAGCACATTAACTGAACCCAAGGGGAGGCTGGTGGGAGCCTCTGATTCATAGCCGGTAGATCAGAAGCACAGGGGACAACCTGGACTTGTGATCGGGGTCTGAAGTGATGGGGGACGGGGACAGTCTTGTAGGACTGAGCATTAACCTCTAGAATCTGATCATATCCCCGGGTAGACAGTGTCAGAATTGAGTTGAAGTGGAGGACACCCAGCTGGTGCCCGAGAATTAACTGCCTGTTGGTGTGGAGCAAACCCCTCCCCACACACTGGGATTGAGTCTCAGAACCCCCTTAGGTCTTCTCATTCACACCTGGGGTGTTCTTTAGCGTTCTCTTTTATCCTCTTTTCGTAGCTAATCCCCTGTAGATAGTTAATTATTCTTGATATTACACCTTCTCTGTTCATGACTGTGGGGTTTCTGTCTCCTGATGGGACCCTGACTGCTACACCCTCTTACCAGATCACCTCACTGAATCCTAACAATATCTTTCTGAGGCAGGTGTTCTCACAAGTCCTATCTCACAGGTGAGTAAACTAACGCCCAAATTCCAATCCGAATTCCCGACTCTACAGCAAATGACCTGGTTCAACGTAAGCTCTTTTTCTAATTTTCTGAGAAAATCCCCACGAAGTCCTGAGCCCGTCACTGTCTTAGCCTCGGCTTCCTTACTTGTAAAATCGGCATGACATTTGTCCCCAGACAATGCCAAGGGCCTCTGAGAAAGCTTGGAGGAGAAGAGCTGCAGGTGGTGTTTATAACGCTGTGCAAGAGCCTGAGTGAGAGCAAAACCTTCTGAGCGGAGATACGATGGGGCCGTGCCTGGCTCTGTGTGTCTTCCTTTGCCTTTCCCACTCCTAGTGGGTCTGAGCGAGACTTCGGGGTCTCTCTGGTGGCCCTACCTCCAGCCACATGGACGTTTGAGCCTCTGCAAGGGATGCTTGAGTAAGAGCCTCAGGCTGTGATCTTGGACGTCCTTGCGTCTCGTTCTGCTCTTCATCCTTGTGTCACCGCACCTCTTTTTTCTTCCGGCCTCAAGTGAAATTCTCAGAGCTTCTGGTTTGTCCCTTCTATCAGGTGAGAGATCCCTGGCCCACCTGCACCAGAGCAGGGCCCGCTGATGGGGCTGCAAAGACCCTGTTTGGAGGAGGGGTAGGATTGGGGGTTCACTGATGGTACGTTTCAGGGTTGGGGGGGCATGTTTCCTGGATTTTGCTTAGGAGGTAAACTAACCAAAAGGAAACCTGGAAAGGGAAAGGATATGGGTTCAATCTAATCTTTTGATGAAAGAGATTCATTTTTTTTTTTTTTTCTTCTCTTCTGGAAGAAACAAGAGCAAGAGGTTTATTTTCTCTCCAGGGAGACATTTGGAAGCTCAGTGTCTGTGTGTTTCTGGAGAGGAAAGGGGAGTCTTGAACTATTGTGGGGCTGAAGTCATTAAAACACTTTCACCATGTAGGGGCTTCCCCGGTGGCGCAGTGGTTGAGAATCTGCCTGCCGATGCAGGGGACACGGGTTCGTGCCCCGGTCCGGGAAGATCCCACATGCCGCGGAGCGGCTGGGCCCGTGAGCCATGCCCGCTGACCCTGCGCGTCCGGAGCCTGGGCTCCGCAGCGGGAGGGGCCACGGCAGCGGGAGGCCCGCGTACCGCAAAATAAATAAATAAATAAATAAAATACTTTCACCATGTAATGTGCAATTGGGAAATGTGCTGGGTTTGTCCTTCGAGCACAGCAGGAGGCGCAGATACTTCCCTTTCACTGTCGGGGGCCCTGGCAGCAGGCTCCTGGGTAAGAATCCTCCCGCCCACGGGCAGCAGGCTGCTGTGTCAGGAACCTCTCCATTGGTTCCATGATTGGCTTTCAGGCATGGACACAGAGCAGACAAGAGGCCTCGCCTCAGAGCCCTGCCTCCTCACATACAGATTGCATGATTTCAGGTGAATTACTTCATGTCTTGGGGGTTGGCTTCCCCAAGCATAAGAGTGGTGGTAATCATCCCTGTCTTTGAAAGTTCTTGTGGGCAATAAGCGAGGAGATAGAGGTCGCGGGGGTGGCACGTTGTGGGTTTCAACCAGCGTTAATTCCCTTCCCTGGGGTCTTCCTTTGTCTGAGCTTACCTGAGGTTTGTCTTGAAGAATGGGCTTCAAGTCTCAGGCTTTTCCAGCTGTGTTTCCCAATAATAAAGCATAATGTGTGGATAACTTTATGGCATCAAAAAAGGAATGTTGGATTTAGCCCCTGAGCATGAGGCATAGAGCACAAACTTTAGTCACACAGCTTTCTGTCTATATTCTGCCGCTACTACTCCTAGATCCTTAACAAAGAGTAACTTTTATTTCTCCAAAAAAACCCCTTTGCCATTGTAGAAACGCTCAGTAATTGTTAGGAACAGGCAGAGTTAGTAACCAGGTTTCCACTGTTCAGCCCACTGGTCACTGTGTTGCGCGTTTGCTCATTCATTTAATACAGTATCTATTTGACGTTTACTATATCAGTATTTAATATAATGATATTAATAATGATATATATGAAGAATGGTTTTGAATGCTTACTTTGTGCCAAGCACTATAAGAATTTTACATTGATTATTTTTATTATATAATAACCATTGCCATTTATTAAGGGTCTCTTGTCTGCTGGGAGCTGTATCTGATGATTTACGAACATTGGCTGTGAATTTCAAAAGCGTATTTATCTGTCATTTAGTAAACACTTATATGTATAGACACTGTGTCAAGCCCTTTTCATACATTCTGGTGTTAGCTGGACCACATACCCCAACTACTTTCTTCCATTTTCTAGTGTGTTACAACCCTGTTGGATCAGAATCCCAGTTGTTGAAATACATCACACTCTTCTGACCTCAGGGCCTTTGCACTTGCTCTTCCATCAGCCCATGAGTTTGCACAACTGCCTCCTTCACATCATGCAGATCTCAGCCCCACTATCACTCTTCCAGTGAGTTCTTCTCTAACTACGTCTAGTCAAGTAATTGCCACTGTCACAGCAAGTCATTCTCTATCCTTGTCACCTTGTGTTAAAATGATATATATATATATATATATATATATATATATATATATATAAGCAGATTTCATTTACAAAAAGCAAAGGTTTTCAAAGAGGACCTAACTGCAGTTTGCTATCCCTAACACACAAAGCTGAGAATATCCTTAAAAAAAAGTATGCTGCAAAAATGACAAGCTCCAATCAATTTCCAGGGAATATCTTAATGTAATTCTGATTCAATTCCTGTTGCTGTTACAGTGTTATCAAACAAATACAGTTGAATGGTTTTCTTAGAACACTAACTGGATTTTTAGTGGACTGGACTGCATTTAGTGGCCTCGGACTGGATTTTTCCCCAAATTCTGTCAATCTGTAATTGGCAGATGACCGTCCTAGCTGCCTCAGTTTCTTCATCTGCACAGTAAGAGGGTTGATTCAATTGATCACCATGAGCCTTTGTGGCATAATCTCCTAAATATGCATCTGACTACATTTATTGAGGTTTGACTGTGTGTCAGATACTGTAAGTGCTGTCCTTATACTATCTGAGTTAATTCTCCCAGTACTTCTAAGAGGTATGTGGTTTTAATCTCATTTTATAGATTAGAAAACAGACTCTCAGAGAAAGCAGACCTTGCCTACCAAGGTCACACAACTAGTAAGCTTTTAGTCCATCTAAAAGCATTTGATTCAGGTATTAAGCTCCAAACTATGTTGGAACACTGCTTATCTCAGGGCCTCCGGGAGTTGAAGGCCTATCTTCTAAGTAGGAGTTTAGATTACTTTCAGAAGAGAGATATCTCTCTAAAAAACTCATGGAAAAGTTTGTAGCTCCTATTAAAACTAGAAGCTGAGCAAAGGAAAGGCTCCAATTATCTGAAGCTTAGGTCTATTCTTCCAAATCTCCACAGGGCATTTCTTGTGGATTTGCATCACACTGTCTCTGGAATTTGGATTTCACAGCGCTTTGTAGAATTCTGCTGAATGAATGAATGAAGGTCTGCACCATCTTTTAGAATCTTGACTTTCAAATCCTTTCCCTGACCATATTTTCACTGTTTTCTTCTTGTTCTTAAGTAAATCCTGCTCCTTCCTGCAACATGTAAGTATGTAATGTTCAGCTCTGAGCTGAACATTACATAGACTAAATACAAATACATAGAATAAATCTATGTATTTACCAAGTTATATGGACTTAATTATATAATGCAGACGTAGTGCAAATATTTCTTGAGGGAATTTGTTCTAATCTCTAGTATTAGATCCAAGTGCACACACATACACACACACACACACACACACACACACACACACACACACACACACACACACACACACACGGTTGGGCTTTGTTCCTGTCTAAAGCCTTTCTCTATTGATTGACCTGGTCTAGTTTGTTCTAGAAAACGTTTTTTCCTTAAGGACAAGGACTATGTCTTTGATTCCTCATCTGTGCAGTTGAACTTCTAGTGTGTATACAGGAGTGGTTAGTTCATATTTGTTGACCTTGTGATGGAAAGAATCTCACAATTCACCTAATCTGGTGTGACTCAAACTTGCCTGGTCACAAGTATCATCTACATATTGTTGGATCAGAGTCAGAACTTTGGAGTCAGAGTCTGCAGGGAAGGTGCCTGGTAATCTGTATTTTTAACATGTCAAGTGATTTTTATTACCATACAGGTTGAGGAAACTGATTTCCTCCCTTATTACAAGAGTGTAAATGTCTCTTTTACAGCCTCACCAGTGATTTTGAGTTTCATATCTTTGGATCTAAGAAAGAGAGACCCAGTACTTTCCTGGTGATCCAGTGATTAAGAATCCACCTTCCAATGCAGGGGACGTGAGTTCGATCCCTGGTTGGGGAACTAGGATCCCACATGCCGCGGGACAACTAAGCCTGCTCACCACAGCTAGAGAGAAGCCTGTGCACCGCAAGGAAAGATCCCGCGTGCCACAACTAAGACGCGACGCTATAAATAAATAAATAAAATATTTTTTTAAAAAAAGAGACCCACTCATTTTAATCCATGGAAAGGTGAATTTATTATAAGGACACAGAACATATGTTTGGGAATCAGGAGTAGGCAGTGAAGTATAGCCAAGCCTCATGGAATGAAGTCTCTGTGGTCTTTCATTTATGATGTCCTTGATTTTCTCTGTGCATCAAGCCCATTTTCCTTTTTACACTGGCCAGGCTTCCCATAACTTCAGCTTGTCCATGGTCCATAATGGCCCCTTGACTCCGAGTCAGATCCTTGCCCAGGGTCCAATGATTCAGTGTTTCAATTTCCCAATTCAATATTTCTTTTTATTTATTTATTTATTTATTTTTGGCTGTGTTGGGTCTTCGTTTCTGGGCGCGGGCTTTCTCTAGTTGCGGCGAGCGGGGGCCACTCCTCATCGTGGTGCGCGGGCCTCTCACTGTCGCGGCCTCTCTTGTTGCAGAGCACAGGCTCCAGACGCGCAGGCTCAGTAGTTGTGGCTCACGGGCCTAGTTGCTCCACGGCATGTGGGATCTTCCCAGACCAGGGCTCGAACCCGTGTCCCCTGAATGGGCAGGCAGATTCTCAACCACTGCGCCACCAGGGAAGCCCCAATTCAATATTTCTAAGAGATCACTTATAGGCTCAGCTCAGAGTTCTGAGCCAGGTTATCAGAGATATTATTACAGGCAACCCATGGATGTATTTAAAGATAACACTCCAGGTATGGTTGGGGAAGGGCAAAATAATGCTGATTTTATTATTTGACTATCATGATATTGGGAATGTATTTCTAAGTTAAGATAATGTTTGTTGAAAAACTTCATGGTTATAATTTTGGACCACTGGAGAGAAGTTTGAAACCAGTTTTCACTGTGGCTTATTCAGTTGTAGACAAATACTCTTTGGAGTTGTGGAACTAGAGGTATGCAAATAACTAACTAGCAGCAAGTAATGGAAAAATATGAGAAAGTTTTGAATAGCAACATGATTTTGTGCACTTAGAGTTCCCAAAGTTTTCACTCCATTTTGACTTTAGCTTTGGGGGTTTAAAGGGCCCTTCCAGGATGTACTTGGAAGTTATGAGAAAGGGTCAGAGACATAAAGACAATAGTCTAGGTGAGACTGCTTTTCATCATGTTCTCTTTCATTTAGAGTGGATCAGGAAGCTCTCCAGTTCTTAGAGACCAGGTTAGAAATTAAAAGTCAAGCCAGTTTGTCTATCTTGGTCCCAGTTTCCCAGTCCAGGTGGACTGTGGTTCCCAAGGAAGAACACAGCATGAGCTGACTCCTTTTGAATTCCTCCAGCTTTTGTGGGCGGGGAGGAACTTTCACGTACATAGTATGGCTGCCAGTTCACTCTCTCATTGAGCAAACGTTTAAATCAAAATAAACTTCCCTTCTGTCTGATCTCAGATTTACCACTGTTCTGGGAAATGTTGCAGAATCGAAGACAATGTTATTTCACTAAAAACGGTTGTGTCAGAAAGTAAGAGTCACGTCAAAAACTTCTGGCAGTTTTGGCTCCAAGAGCCTGCGTGATGTCTGGTGACAAGTTCATTTGAGGCCCAAAAGATAAAAATATTATTTAGAGGCAGAGAGAAATGACTCTCTATTCTCTTGTTCACGTATTAATTCCCATTTCTTTTCTGCCCTTTCCTTTTTGCCCGTCCTCATGACTGGCTTGAAAAGGAGGCCCATCTCAGAAGAGTCCGATTTTCTTCTAGTTGAAAACGTGGATGGCTGTTGAGTAAGCTCGCTATAATGAATTTTTGGATTATTCAAGTTTTAAATTCTATAGATCTGTTTTTAAATGTGGATATTTGAATCTGAATGATGTGTCAATCACTCTCGTATGCTTGTGAAGCTTACTCATTGCTTATTTGCCATGGGGGCTGTGAAAGAAACACAAGGTAAAGCTGTGTGTCCCTGTTTGGAGTATGTGTCCAGAGCGTGAAATCTATCACACACAAAGCAAAAGAGCATAACTAAGCACTGGACTTCCTAACACTAAGGACCATAGATATTTAAAGAAGGAGAATTCTGTAATGGACAAATCTTTGAAATAGATTTACAAGGCTTCATGGGTGGGGGCTGATGAGACTATAGAGAAGTTTTACATTCTCTCATTTATATGAAACCTATTTTGGGAAATCCATTTTCAATCAGATAAGGAAAACACACATTACATTTATAATACTTTCATTTAAAAATACTTTAAAATATTTTCTCTACCAGGGTTTTTAAAGGTATGAAGTATGAGAAAAGGATCAAACTTTTTCTCAGGAGGTTAACACATTGTTGCAACAGTAGATACAAGATTCATGAAGACAAGACATACCCATCATGTTCTCTGCTGTTTCCTAATGACCAGCACAGTGTGTATTACACCGTAGGTACTTGGTGAAAACTTGATTAAATGAATCATGTCCATAGAGACAGTGGCTGTGATTTGGTGAGTTGCAGGCCAATATGAACAAAGACACCAAGATGGGGATTAACTTGATTAGAATAGAGGATGGGGACTGGAGGAGTGGTTGAAAATAACACAGCATAGCTAGGGAAGGGTCAGGCTAGAGAAAGCTTTGAAAGAGTGTATGATGTTTAACAAGACAGGCAAAAGACAGCCACGGAGTTTCATGAGCAGGAAAATAATGATGGATGCTTTAGAAAAAACATGTTGCAAGTTTATGCAAAAGTGAGTTGGAAGGATCAGAGAGGCCAGTTACTTTATTTGTGAGCTAGTGAGACACAGATCTAGGCGATGAAAGCTGAAATACACCTCAAAGCCATCCTAAAGGGCAGATGCTAGGACCTAGTGATAGAAATACAGGGCTGAAAAAGAAGTGGGAAGTCTGGGAGACTAAAGGAATGAGGTTAGTATCGAAGGGAAGGGGACATTTAGAAAGAGGAACCAGTTTGGATGGATGTACAGTTTGGGAAAGAAAGGTGCCTGGATCGGTTCATGCATGAAACAGTGGTAGGACATCCATCTGCAGTGGTTAGGTTTAGACAAGCTGACAGCAGCTGGAGGTCAGGCTCAAATTTATAGATCCAGGGAGCATCAATGTGGTGGTGACAGATCAAGACACGTAAGGGTGGAGAGAGATGAGCAGAAGGCAGGGATCCTAGGGGTCAGAATCAGGGCAGTAGCTGGTCAAACTGGATGAAATTCACCTAATGACTCCCTTCAGAGTTGGGTGCATTTCCTGTTCATCTTTGATTTCCCAACACGGAGTACCATGACAAGCTTAGAGTGGGAGGGCTCAATAACTATTTGCTAAAAGAATGCAATTCCTGCCTATGCTCTATTAATCCATGGCAATCTGAGAAACTCAGCAGGGCCAATGTCTGAAGTCCTCACTGAGGATGTGATGAGATTAGACAGGGGACACAATTTTCCTTTTAACAGCTTTGAGGATCCTTTTGATGCCTCCTCTGCGTGCCACTTTTTCTTGTTAAGTGAAGAAGAATAAGCAAGACGTTAGCATACCTCTGATTTGTAGTGTGTTTGGGGTATAAAAGAACAAGTTAAACACCGTCCTTCTTTTTCTTAAACAACAAAAAGGAACAAACGTAACAGCAAACTTGTTAAGGATTTACAGTGTGCTAGGTGTTGGGTGTGCCCTGAAGAAACTCAGTCCTGTCCTAGATTATAATCAAAGCAGTAATAGGGTCTTTGAAAACCAGCTCCAACCCTACTCCTCAGGCTGCACCATTTTGTGTCTCCGTTGGCTGGCATATTTCTTCCATCGTGGAGTAACAATATTGCATTAAACAAATCAGCCTTCTAACTCATGGTCCCTAGATGTGGCCATTCCAAATGTGCACGTGTGAGAAGAGCCCATGATATCACATCTCCAATAG
Organism: Leucopleurus acutus; assembly: GCF_964270905.1. Classification (NCBI taxonomy): domain Eukaryota; kingdom Metazoa; phylum Chordata; class Mammalia; order Artiodactyla; family Delphinidae; genus Leucopleurus; species Leucopleurus acutus. Next base: position 82,514,698 of record NC_139142.1, on the reverse strand, counting down.
ATCATGATCAGACCTACACTCAAATTACACTACAATTTCTGCAAACACTTGCTTGATTAACTCTCTATACATTCTGTCAAGTAGATGTTGGCAAAGTCTTTGCTTATGGAATTCCTAAAGTCCAGAAGACCTGCCAGAATATTTCCTTTGCTTTTTTTTCTTTCCTTCTTACTCACCAGGCTTTGAGGGGAGCCTGTGAGTGTAGGTTTCGTATGACAGTCATTTTGGGTGGATGTGAAGTTTTAAACGGTGTCTTTCTTTGCAGATAGGTTGGCAGACAGAACACCCTGGCAAAGTAGATGATTTCAGACTCTCAGCCGAGGGCAGGAAAGCTCATTTTGAATTGTTTATTCATTCTTCCTTTGAGGGCTGGTATCTCAACATTCTACTGAGCGTGCAATTAGTTAGGATGATTTTATTTGCTGCTTCTTGAAGAGAGTATTTTGTGAAAAGGCAAAGTCAAGAAGTTTATTATTATTTTTTTTAACTTTCTACTGGTTTTCCCCTTTGGCAGAGAGTAGAATCACAGCCCAATGTCCTTTGACTCTCTTGGGCTTGGCATCTCTCCTTAGGGCCTGCTTGTCCTATCTGTCTCCGTGTTTATGTTACCATGGACACCCTGGCTTCTTTCTCCCAAACAGCATGTGATACTTTCAGCTCAGACTTGGCCACTGGCCCCTGGAAGGCTCAACTGCTCGGAGGCTATATAAAGAGGTGTATTAGGGAGCTGAAAGGGAAATGCTTCTTTGGGCCAGGCTTCTCCCTAAACACTACCCATTGCTCTCTTTTTCTTCTCTCCCTTCTTCTTGGCTAAACAAGCACCATGACTTCATTGGGGGACCTATATGATTACATGATACATTGTTGTGGTATCGCTAAGTTGGGGCATGATTACATGACACATTGTACCTCATGAGTTGGATACATCTGAGAAGCTAAGTTTCGTTTGTACATTCTAGTTTGGAGAATGGAGAGTGGGACCAATAGTAGAAGGTACCTACAGGTTGTCATTCATTCAATTCATTCAATGTACATTTACTGAGTATCCACCTCTGGCCAACCACTAGGGATTGAGAATTAAAACATGATTCCATGGCAGTATGGAATGGCAGAAAGACCTTAGGATTTAGAGTCAGAAGACCTGGTTTGAGTCTTGGCTTTGCCACCTGTTGGCTTGAAAAACTAGTATGAGTGCAACATAAAGGGGCACAGAAGAAGGACTGGTTAATTTGGCCTGGGATAATTGGGGAAAGCATCAGAAGTGTGAATGACGTTTGAGCTGTTTCTCCAAGAATCACTAAAAGTTTGTCAGGTGGACAAAGTGAGGTGGGGATAGATTCCAGGTAAATTGAATAGTGAAAGGAAAATAATATGTGATGAAAATGTGCAACATTTGAAGAGGACAGCGAGCTGTCTGGGGAGGCCAGAGCATCCAGTGTATGGAGGAAACGATTGAGGATATTGCTGGAAAGGTAGATTGGCACCAGGTTGTGAAGGCCCTTGAATGCTTTGAGAAGGAGTTTGGACTTCAGTCGGCTGCCAGGGGTGCTCTAACCTCAGTTTTTAATGAGATGGGTCAAATGGTCAGATTAGCACTTTATATGCTCCTGGCAGCAGCACTGAGGTGAATTGGAAGGGTTGGGTCTGGAGGAGAGGGAGGAAGATGGTATTTTCCCTAGTCCAGTTAAAAGATGAGACATCATTGTTTTTCATGTCTATTTCAATAAAGCACCACTAATGCTTCTGCTACAAGGCAAGTCCAGTGCGTGTGTATGGATGAGTAGTGGGAGAATGTCCTAGAGAGTAAGTGATAACGAGCTGGTTATCTAATTGTATTGTGGTGACTGAGAAGTCCCAGGGGAGAAGGCTCTGAGGGTCTCAGGTGCCAGGTTTCAAAGCCCTCAATGGTGGGGGCCCGGCCACCTTCCCAAGGGCAGCATGCTAACCCCTTGGGGTGGTCTCTGTACCCAGATAGCACAGCAGAGCACTTAGTTTTCTCTGTGTGAGCCTTTGAACCTCTTTGAAGTCAGGAAGATTTTCTCTCTGCCACAGCCAGAATGTTAGTCTTCGTTTATGTACTTTTGTAATTAGACTCCATGGGGGATCTATTCTTGGCGACAATCTTAGCTGTGCACTTGGCTGGAAACCACTGTTCTTACATTTGTTGGACACAGCTGGTGCTCTATTGAGCCCAGAGAATAAAAGTAGTGATAGCTGTGATGCCAGTCAGAGCCAACTGATAGAGAAATAATATTTTTCTGTGGAAAGGAAAGGAAAGGCCCATTGGTCTGGCTGTTATGAAGTGGTGGTGAACTGGGTATTTGTTGCAGGGTCTTGCAGAGGCTGAATGGTGTCACCAGGGTGAGTGAAATGTTCTACTGTAGTAAGTAGGTGGGAAAAGGAACAAAGTAAATATGGTCCCCTGCAAATGTATAATGTTTTATTTTATGTGAAGGAAGTGCCTTCCATGGCAGGAATTCTGGGCCAACTCTCAGGAAATATTCCCATTTTGAATTTAAACCAGGGAGGTAAGTGCTGTAAGGGAAGTATGTACAAGCTGTAATGAAGGCATAAAGGAGGAAGTTATTACTCAGACTTGGCAATGTGGCAGGAGTCAGGGGAGGCTTCACGGAGGAGGTGACATCTGAGATGGATTGGGTAGGAGGGTTAGGCCAGAAGAGGGTGGGAGAATATTTTGGGCATCTGCAATTTCAGTCTCTGGAAATTTGTTTGTAAGATGTGGGGTAGGGGTACAAATGCATTCTTTTGCACGTGAATATCCAGTTACTTAGCACTGTCTGTTAAAGATTCTTTTCCACTTGAATTGTCTTGGCCCCTTTGTTGAAAATCAATTGAACATAAATGTGAGGGTTTATTGGACACTTAATTCTATTCCATTGATTTATATGTCTATCCTTATGTCAGTACCACATCGTTATGATTACTGTAGCTTTATAGTAAGTTGTGAAATTGGAAAGTGTGAACCCATCAACTTTGTTATTCTTTTTCAAGATTGTTATAGCTATTCTGGATTCCTTGTATTTCTTTATGAATTTTAGAATTAGCTTGTGAATTTCTGCAAAAATGTCAGCTGGAATTTGGTAAGGATTGCATTGAAACTGTAGATCAATTTGGGAAGTCTTGCCATCTCATCAATATTGAATCTTCCAATCCATGAACATAGGATGTCTTTCCAATTATTTTGATCTTCTTTAATATCTGTCAGCAGTGTTTTGTAGTTTTTGGTATATAAAATTTGTACTTACATGGTTACATTTAAGGATTTTATTCTTTTTGATGCTAATTACAAATGGAAATTTCTTAATTTATTTTAGTTTTTCATTGCTAGTGTATAGAAATTCAATTGATTTTGTACTTTGTTCTTTTTTTAAAAACATCTTTATTGGAGTATAATTGCTTTACAATGGTGTGTTAGTTTCTGCTTTACAAAAAAATGAATCAGTTATATATATACATATGTTCCCATATCTCTTCCCTCTTGTGTCTCCCTCCCTCCCTCCCACCCTCCCTATCCCACCCCTCCAGGCGATCACAAAGCACCTAGCTGATCTCCCTGTGCTATGCGGCTGCTTCCCACTAGCTATCTACCTTACATTTGATAGTGTATATATGTCCATGCCTCTCTCTCACTTTGTCACAGCTTACCCTTGCCCCTCCCCATATCCTCAACTCCATTCTCTACTAGGTCTATGTCATTATTCCTGTCTTACCCCTAGGCTCTTCATGACATTTTTTCCCCTTAAATTCCATATATATGTGTTAGCATACAGTATTTGTCTCTCTTTCTGACTTACTTCACTCTGTATGACAAACTCTAGGTCTATCCACCTCATTACAAATAGCTCAATTTTGTTTCTTTTTATGGCTGAGTAATAGTCCATTGTATATATGTGCCACATCTTCTTTATCCATTCATCTGATGATGGACACTTAGGTTGTTTCCATCTCCGGGCTATTGTAAATAGAGCTGCAATGAACATTTTGGTACATGACTCTTTTTGAATTATGGTTTTCTCAGGGTATATGCCCAATAGTGGGATTGCTGGGTCATATGGTAGTTCTATTTTTAGTTTTTTAAGGAACCTCCATACTGTTCTCACAGTGGCTTTATCAATTTACATTCCCACCAACAGTGCAAGAGGGTTCCCTTTTCTCCACACCCTCTCTAGCATTTACTGTTTCTAGATTTTTTGATGATGGCCATTCTAACTGGTGTGAGATGATATCGCATTGTAGTTTTGCATTTCTCTAATGATTGGTGATGTTGAGCATTCTTTCATGTGTTTGTTGGCAGTCTGTATATTTTCTTTGGAGAAATGTCTATTTAGGTCTTCTGCCCATTTTTGGATTGGGTTGTTTGTTTTCTTGTTATTAAGCTGCATGAGCTGCTTATACATTTTGGAGATTAATCCTTTGTCAGTTGCTTCATTTGCAAATATTTTCTCCCATTCTGAGGGTTGTCTTTTGGTCTTGTTTATGGTTTCCTTTGCTGTGCAAAAGATTTGAAGTTTCATTAGGTACCATTTGTTTATTTTTGTTTTTATTTCCATTTCTCTAGGAGGTGGGTCAAAAAGGATCTTGCTGTGATTTATGTCAAAGAGTATCCTGCCAATGTTTTCCTCTAAGAGTTTGATAGTTTCTGGCCTTACATTTAGGTCTTTAATCCATTTTGAGCTTATTTTTGTGTATGGTGTTAGGGACTGATCTAATCCCATACTTCTACATGTACCTGTCCAGTTTTCCCAGCACCACTTATTGAAGAGGCTGTCCTTTCTCCACTGTACATTCCTGCCTCCTTTATCAAAGATAAGGTGACCATATGTGTGTGGGTTTATCTCTGGGCTTTCTATCCTGTTCCATTGATCTATCTTTCTGTTTTTGTGCCAGTACCATACTGTCTTGATTACTGTAGCTTTGTAGTATAGTCTGAAGTCAGGGAGCCTGATTCCTCCAGCTCCATTTTTCGTTCTCAAGATTGCTTTGGCTATTCGGGATCTTTTGTTTCCATACAAATTGTGAAATTTTTTGTTCTAGTTCTGTGAAACATGCCAGTGGTAGTTTGATAGGGATTGCATTGAATCTGTAGATTGCTTTGGGTAGTAGAGTCATTTTCACAATGTTGATTCTTCCAACCCAAGAACGTGGTATATCTCTCCATCTATTTGTATCATCATTAATTTCTTTCATCAGTGTCTTATAATTTTCTGCATACAGGTCTTTTGTATCCTTAGGTAGGTTTATTCCTAGATATTTTATTCTTTTTGTTGCAGTGGTAAATGGGAGTGTTTTCTTGATTTCACTTTCAGATTTTTCATCATTAGTGTATAGGAATGCCAGAGATTTCTGTGCATTAATTTTGTATCCTGCTACTTTACCAAATTCATTGATTAGCTCTAGTAGTTTTCTGGTAGCATCTTTAGGATTCTCTATGTATAGTATCATGTCATCTGCAAACAGTGACAGCTTTACTACTTCTTTTCCAATTTGGATTCCTTTTATTTCCCTTTCTTCTCTGATTTCTGTGGTTAAAACTTCCAAAACTTTGTTGAATAAGAGTGGTGAGAGTGGGCAACCTTGTCTTATTCTTGATCTTAGTGGAAATGCTTTCAGTTTTTCACCATTGAGGATGATGTTGGCTGTGGTTTGTCATATATGACCTTTATTATGTTGAGGAAAGTTCCCTCTATGCCTACTTTCTTGAGGGTTTTTATCATAAATGGGTGTTGAATTTTGTTGAAAGCTTTCTCTGCATCTATTGAGATGATCACATGGTTTTTCTCCTTCAATTTGTTAATGTGGTGTATCACATTGATTAATTTGCGTATATTGAAGAATCCTTGCATTCCTGGAATAAACCCCACTTGATCATGGTGTATGATCCGTTTAATGTGCTGTTGGATTCTGTTTGCTAGTGTTTTGTTGAGGATTTTTGCATCTATGTTCCTCAGTGATATTGGCCTGTAGTTTTCTTTCTTTGTGACATCATTGTCTGGTTTTGGTATCAGGGTGACGGTGGCCTCATAGAATGAGTTTGGGAGTGTTCCTCCCTCTGCTATAATTTGGAAGAGTTTGAGAAAGATAATTGTTAGCTCTTCTCTAAATGTTTGATCGAATTCGCCTGTGAAGCCATCTGGTCCTGGGCTTTTGTTTGTTGGAAGATTTTTAATCACAGTTTCAATTTCAGTGCTTGTGATTGGTCTGTTCATATTTTCTGTTTCTTCCTGATTCAGTCTTGGCAGGTTGTGCATTTCTAAGAACTTGTCCATTTCTTCCAGGCTGTCCATTTTATTGGCATAGAGTTGCTTGTAGTAATCTCTCATGATCTTTTGTATTTCTGCAATGTCAGTTGTTACTTCTCCTTTTTCATTTCTAATTCTATTGATTTGAGGCTTCTCCCTTTTTTTCTTGATGAGTCTGGCTAATAGTTTATCAATTTTGTTTATCTTCTCAAAGAACCAGCTTTTAGTTTTATTGATCTTTACTATTGTTTCCTTCATTTCTTTTTCATTTATTTCTGATCTGATTTTTATGATTTCTTTCCTTCTGCTAACTTTGGGGTTTTTTTGTTCTTCTTTCTCTAATTGCTTTAGGTGCAAGGTTAGGTTGTTTATTCGAGATGTTTCCTGTTTCTTAAGGTAGGATTGTGTTGCTATAAACTTCCCTCTTAGAACTGCTTTTGATGCATCCCATAGATTTTGGGTCGTTCTGTCTCCATTGTCATTTGTTTCTAGGTATTTTTTTATTTCCTCTTTGATTTCTTCAGTGATCACTTTGTTATTAAGTAGTGTATTGTTTAACCTCCATGTGTTTGTATTTTTCACAGGTCTTTTCCTGTAATTGATATCTAGTCTCATAGCGTTGTGGTCAGAAAAGATACTTGATACAATTACACTTTTCTTAAATTTACCAAGGCTTGATTTGTGACCAAAGATATGATATATCCTGGAGAATGTTCCATGAGCACTTGAGAAAAATGTGTATTCTGTTGTTTTTGGATGGAATGTCCTATAAATATCAATTAAGTCCATCTTGTTTAATGTATCATTTAAAGGTTGTGTTTCCTTATTTATTTTCATTTTGGATGATCTGTCCATTGGTGAAAGTAGGGTGTTACAGTCCCCTACTATGAATGTGTTACTGTCGATTTCCCCTTTTATGGCTGTTAGTATTTGCCTTATGTATTCAGGTGCCCCTATGTTGGGTGCATAAATATATACAATTGTTATATCTTCTTCTTGGATCGATCCCTTGATCATTATGTAGTGTCCTTCTTTGTCTCTTCTAATAGTCTTTTAAAGTCTGTTTTGTCTGATATGAGAATTGCTACTCCAGCTTTCTTTTGGTTTCCATTTGCATGAAATATCTTTTTCCATCCCCTTACTTTCAGTCTGTATGTGTCTCTAGGTCAGAAGTGGGTCTCCTGTAGACAGCAAATATATGGGTCTTGTTTTTGTATCCATTCAGCCAGTCTTTGTCTTTTGGTGGGAGCATTTAGTCCATTTACATTTAAGGTAATTATTGATATGTATGTTCCTATTCCCATTTTCTTAATTGTTTCGGGTTCATTATTGTAGGTCTTTCCCTTCTCTTGTATTTCTTGCCTAGAGAAGTTCCTTTAACAGTTGTTGTAGAGCTGGTTTGGTGGTGCTGAACTCTCTCAGCTTTTGCTTGTCTGTAAAGGTTTTAATTTCTCCATCAAATCTGAATGAGATCCTTGCTGGGTAGAGTAATCTTGGTTGTACGTTTTTCTCCTTCATCACTTTAAATATGTCCTGCCAGTCCCTTCTTGCTTGCAGAGTTTCTGCTGAAAGATCAGCTGTTAACCTTATGGGGATTCCCTTGTGTGTTATTTGTTGTTTTTCCCTTGCTGTTTTTAATATGTTTTCTTTGTATTTAATATTTGACAGTTTGATTAATATGTGTCTTGGCGTATTTCTTCTTGGATTTATCCTGTATGGGACTCTCTGTGTTTCCTCGACTTGATTAACTATTTCCTTTCCCAGATTAGGGAAGTTTTCAGCTATAATCTCTTCAAATATTTTCTCAATCCCTTTCTTTTTCTCTTCTTCTTCTGGAACCCCTATAATTCGAATGTTGGTGAGTTTAATATTGTCCCAAGGTCTCTGACACTGTCCTCAGTTCTTTTCATTCTTTTTTCTTTATTCTGCTCTGCAGTAGTTATTTCCACTATTTTATCTTCCAGGTCACTTATCCGTTCTTCTGCCTGTTATTCTGCTATTGATCCCATCTTGAGTATTTTTCATTTCATTTATTGTGTTGTTCATCATTGTTTGTTTCATCTTTAGTTCTTCTAGGTCCTTGTTAAATGTTTCCTGCATTTTCTCCATTCTATTTCCAAGATTTTGGATCATCTTTACTATCATTATTCTGACTTCTTTTTCAGGTAGACTGCCTATTTCCTCTTCATTTGTTAGGCCTGGTGGGTTTTTATCTTGCTCCTTCATCTGCTGTGTGTTTTTCTGTCTTCTCATTTTGCTTATCTTACTGTGTTTGGGGTCTCCTTTCTGCAGGCTGCAGGTTCATAGTTCCCGTTGTTTTTGGTGTCTGTCCCCAGTGGCTAAGGTTGGTTCAGTGCATTGTGTAGGTTTCCTGGTGGAGGGGACTAGTGCCTGTGTTCTGGTGGATGAGGCTGGATCTTGTCTTTCTTGTGGGCAGGTCCACGTCTGGTGGTGTGTTTTGGGGTGTCTGTGGACTTATTATGATTTTAGGCAGCTTCTCTGCTAATGGGTGGGGTTGTGTTCCTGTCTTGCTAGTTGTTTGGCATAGGATGTTCAGCACTGTAGCTTGCTGGTCGTTGAGTGAAGCTGGGTGCTGGTGTTGAGATGGAGATCTGTGGGAGATTTTCGCCTTTTGATATTATGTGGAGCTGGGAGGTCTCTTGTGGACCAGTGTCTTGAAGTTGGCTCTCCCACCTCAGAGGCACAGCACTGACTCCTGGCTGCAGCACCAAGAGCCTTTCATCCACATGGCTCAGAATAAAAGGGAGAAAAAGTAGAAAGAAAGTATTAGTTGAAGTAGAAAGAAAGAAAGGAAGGAGGCAGGGAGGGAAGAAGGAAAGAAGGAGGGAAGGAAGGAAAAAAGAAACGAAGAAGATAAAGTAAAATAAAATAAAGTAAGATAAAATATAATAAAGTTATTAAAATATAAAAATAATTATTAAGAGAAAAAAAAAACCAAAAACAAAAAAAAGGACGGATAGAGCCCTAGGACAAATGGTGGAAGCAAAGCTCTACAGAGAAAGTCTCACATAGAAGCATACACATACACACTCACAAAAAGAGGAAAAGGGGAAAAAAACATAAATCTTGCTCTCAAAGTCCACCTCCTCAATTTGTGATGATTCGTTGTCTAAATGAGGGAAGGAAGGAAAGAAAAAACGAAGATAAAGTAAAATAAAATAAAGTTATTGAAAAGTAATTATTAAGAAAAAAATTTAAAAACAAAAACCAAACAAACAAACAAAAAAAGGATGGATAGAACCCTCGGACAAATGGTGGAAGCAAAGCTATACAGACAAAATCTCACACAGAAGCATACACATACACACTCACAAAAAAAGGAAAAGGGGAAAAAATCGTAAATCTTGCTCTCAAATGTCCACCTCCTCAATTTGGGATGATTCATTGTCTATTCATGTATTCCACAGATGCAGGGTACATCAAGTTGATTGTGGAGCTTTAATCCGCTGTTTCTGAGGCTGCTGGGAGAGAGTTCCCTTTCTCTTCTTCGTTCTCACAGCTCCCAGGGGCTCAGCTTTGGATTTGGCCCCGCCTCTGAGTGTACGTCGCCGGAGGGCGTCTGTTCTTCGCTCAGACAGGACGGGGTTAAAGGAGCCGCTGATTCGGGGGCTGTGGCTCACTCAGGCCGGTGGGGAGGGAGGGGCACGGAGCGCGGGGCGGGCCTGCGGCGGCAGAGTCCAGCGTGACGGCATGACGTTGCACAAGCCTGAGGCGCGCCGTGCGTTCTCCCGGCGCAGTTGTTCCTGGATCCCGGGAACCTGGCAGTGGCGGGCTGCAGAGGCTCCCCAGAAGAGGGGTGTGTATGGTGACCTGTGCTCGCACACAGGCTTCTTGGTGGCGGCAGCAGCAGCCTTAGCGTCTCATGCCCGTCTCTGGGGTCCGCGCTTTTAGCCGCGGCTCGCGCCCGTCTCTGGAGCTCCTTTAAGCAGCGTTTTTAATCCCCTCTCCTTGCGCACCCAGGTACGTGGGGGGTTTCTTGCCTTTTGGGAGGTCTGAGGTCTTCTGCCAGCGTTCAGTAGGTGTTCTGTAGGAGTTGTTCCACGTGTAGATGTATTTCTGGTGTATCTGCTAGTGTTGGAGGGTCTCCTGCAGAGGCAGGGGGTGGCTGTGGCTCACCGTGGCGACAAGGACACTGGCAGCAGAAGTTCTGGGAAGTACTCCTTGGTGCCAGCCCTCCCAGAGTCCGCCATTAGCCTCACAAAAGAGCCTGATTTTGTACTTTGATCTTATATCTAGCAGCATCGCTAAACTCATTTATTTTTATTTATTTATTTATTTATTTTTTGCGGTATGCGGGCCTCTCACTGTTGTGGCCTCTACCGTTGTGGAGCACAGGCTCCAGACGCGCAGGCTCAGCGGCCATGGCTCACGGGCCCAGCCGCTCCACGGCATGTGGGATCTTCCTGGACTGGGGCACGAACCCGTGTCCCCTGCATCGGCAGGCGGACTCTCAACCACTGTGCCACCAGGGAAGCCCCTCCACACAATATTTTTAAGAGTCATCCACGTTGCTGCATGTATCAGTAGCTTATTTCTCTTTATTGCTGAGGAATATGCCATTAAATAAATAGAACCTAACACAGTTGCAGATCTGCCCTCTCCAGAGGAGCTGTTCGTAGTTTCTCTCTACTTGCAGATGGGGACACTGAGGAAACTTCAAGAGCATTAGTTCTTTACTTACTGACTTTGATCTAACTCATGAGGGCAGGTCTCAGAGCCTGGAGGAGGATGGATGGCATGGGGAGCTTGGAGGGTCCTGGTTACCCCCACATCCTCTGCCCCAACTCCCACACATCTCAGCCACACACCTGGTCTCAGGTGTAGCGCAAAAACATACTGGATTAAGAGACAGAGGATGTACTGTCCTGTTGTATCTTCATCATTTTTTAGTTGAACAAGGTTCACCCCTTTTCTGGATCTTCTTTCCCCTCTATGTAATGAGGAGCTTGACTTGGTCATCTCCAGGGTGCCTTCCATTTCTGATTCACTGTTTAGTTGTTAGTGATAAATAGTTTGAAATCATTTATGAATCACTTTTCTAGTAAAAGCAATTTTTTTTTTTTTTTTTTTTTTTTTGCGGTATGTGGGCCTCTCACTGTTGTGGCCTCTCCCATTGCGGAACACAGGCTCCAGACGCGCAGGCCCAGCGGCCATGGCTCACGGGCCCAGCCGCTCCGCGGCATACGGGATCCTCCCAGACCGGGGCACGAACCCGCGTCCCCTGCATCGGCAGGCGGACTCCCAACCACTGCGCCACCAGGGAAGCCCTAAAAGCAATTTTAACTAGACTCTTTTGCAATGGTAACCGTCCACAATAGAGAAGAACAACAAAAAGTGGAGAAGTTGGGCTTTCCTGGTGGCGCAGTGGTTGAGAGTTCTAACATTTGGCATTTACGATCTTTCAGTTCTAACATTTGGCATTTACGATCATAGCGTGCAAACCTGCCAAAACCCATGAAGATGTGCACTGACCAGTCCAAGAGCAGCCTCCAGAAAGGCAGCCCCAATGTCCAGCAGCATAGAATTAGTTAAAACCACAATGGATAATTCATAAACAGAATATTAAGCTCTGGAAGACTACATAAAAGAAAGGAAAAATGTCCATGGCATATTATCAAGTGGAAAAGCAGATCACAAAACATTACTGGTGTTGCCTACTTTTAAAAATGTATATATGTGTGTGTGTGTGTGTGTGTGTGTGTGTGTTACACACGTGCAATTCTGAAATAATGGACACAAAATCTGATTATCTCTGAATGGTGGTTAATAGAATGTTTTCATTTTTTCTACCTATATTTTAACAAGAAATTTCCTTTGTTTAAGGAAAACAAAATTATTTTTTAATGTGAGAAGAAGCAGTAAGAAAAAGTTTTGGGTCAATGTTCTTGCTTTAGTGTCCATATGAGTTCGAGTACCATATTGGCCTGAGAGGTATAAGGAAAAGCCTTACAGAGCACTTGAAGTGTAGAAAGGGTGTGGGAACAGACTGCTCACACGTGCCATCTTTTTTTTTTTTAAAATTGAAGTATAGTTGCTTTACAATGTTGTGTTAGTTTCTGGTGTATAACAAAGTGATTCAGTTACATACATGTGTGGGTGTGTGGGTGTGTGTATATATATATGTATATATATGTGCGTGTATATATATATATACACACATATATATATATTCTTTTCCATTATGGTTTATTACAGAATATTGAATGGAGTTTTCTGTGCTGCACAGTAGGGCCTTGTTGTTTATCTATTTTATATATAGTTTATATCTGCTAATCCCAAACTCCCAATTTATCCCTCCCCCAGCCCCTTTCCCCTTTGGTAACCACATTTTTGTTTTCTGTCTGTGAGTCTATTTCTGTTTTGTAAATTAAGTTCTTTTGTATATTTTAGATTCCATATGTAAGTGATATCATATGGTATTTGTCTTCCTCTTTCTGACTCACTTCACTTAGTATGATAATCTCTAGGCCCATCCATGTTGCTGCAGATGTGTGCCATCTGCTTTGAATAGCAGGACTTATCAAGAAGGGAGAATGGCTTCTTCCCTCCAGCCAGGTGCAGTGGGGGTCTCTGAGTTGAGAACTTGCTTCAGAGTGGGGTTCCAGGGCTGTTCATCCCCCATCCAGTGGGCAGTGCTGTGCTGGCTCCCCAACAGGGTCTCAGAGGGCCCTCCCAGAAGAAAGAGCATTGTTTAAATGGAAGCATGTCCCAAACACATTTCTCACTGGTACAGAACCAAGTCGATTATGTAAACCTGGCTCCTTGTTGTACAAATTGGAAAACTAATGCTCAAAATGACTAAGTAGTTAGCCTCAAGTCTCCCAGCTAGTTAATAGCAGAGCTGAGGTTAGAATCCAGGTCGCTTTATTCTTTGGGCAGTGACTTCCTTCACATCCTGTTTCCTTGCTTTCACATCTCGTGTCTTACAGACCCTCAGCACAGCCAGGAAATATATCTGGAAGTGGAAAAGGAAACCAAAAATTAAGGTTATATTCTGGAAAGCCCCTAAGAACAAATTTTCTGTGACTACATAATTGAAATGATAAAAGAGATACAGTGAACCTCCTCCCCATAAAACCTTGTAATAACATTTTCTCTTTTTTTTTAACTGTTAATTGTTACTTCCCTTTAAAAGGCATATGACTGCCGTGAAATCCTCATAAGCTGGTTGTAAACAACTGTCAATATATGAGGAGCGCTTGCTTAATAGGAATTCTTGTGAAAAAAGGCTAGAGGAATTCATTACATTTTCCCAACACCAGTTAGCATTGAAACTCGGCTCGTAAACTGTTATTCCTTTCCTGAGCTATAGATATAGACAAAGTGGTATTGTCTTGATCACAAGACAAAACAGTCCCACTGTACTCTGCACTTTAAGACCATATCCAGAATATCATCCCTAGTCATGAGCATCACAGAGAGGCGTGAGAGGCTGGCACATTTGCAAACTTCACACTGATCAGTGGGCTCTTGGTGGGAGTACAATGTGTGTGTCCAGATAGCAGATGTGTGAGGGGTATAGAAAGGAGAAGAGAAGGCAGTATGATGGTAAAAGGATGAAATTCTCAGAGAGGAAGAATTGACTCAACCCAAGGAAGACATTCCTAATAATCAGCGGTCTCCGTCATGGAGGGATTTACATAGGGGTCTATGACCGTTGCTTGAAGATACTGGAGAGAAATTTCCTGCCCTGGGAGGGTGATGGGGTGGTGGTGGAGATTTGAACTACATCACCTTTCTTTTTCCTCCCAACCATGAGAGATTACAACTCTGAGGCCACAGGCTGTGCAGAGATTTCTAAGACAAGGTCAGAAACAGCAAACATTCGAGTCAGGAGAAAAAAGGGAAACACCGTAGTTTGGGTTAATGACAATGGCAGGAGACCACAAAGAGAAAAGGATCTTGAGGTCTTACTTACTGGTTGCTTTATGCAGATTTCTTCTCCTGGCCCTTGGAGAAGAAAGGTTAATTCCTGCATGTCCAGTTCATCTTTTTTTTTTTTTCACCAAAAAAGGAAGGAAAATGCAATGAAGCACATTTTGAAAATAGTTCATTGTATCTGGCCTGATAAATCACTACGTTATCTGTTCATTAATTATATTCCGTCTTTTAAACTCTAGGAGGATTTCTGATCAGTGCCTGACATCTCTGTAAGCCCTTATCAAACACATAGCGCATACCTAAGAAGATGTGTTCTATCAAAACCCACTAGCGTGAAACCAAGGAGGAACAGATCTACTTGCAGGAAGGGTGTTGCAGCTCACTTAAATTTTTCTCAGTGCTTACCAGGCTAGTTAGGCTCCAAAGAGATTGAGATTCCGAGGACAGCTTCCATACTCAAATTAAGCGCCCACATTTATGTGTGGTAATGCTCAATATTTCTCAGGCTTTGAACTTGATTACTCAGTTGACTATGAGCACCAGAGAATCGAGAAGAAGACATTGAAGTTTCCAAGGTATATCTTTTATGCATAAAGTCTTTATCAGATGTGAACCCCAACTTGTACATCAACAATTGTCCCATTGGTTGAATGAAAAAAGGTGTATAAATATTACTTCCCCAAAATCTTAAGCTAGTAATTACAAACTGTCAAAATCATCACAGTAACATTTTATTAAGGATGATGCTATGTGGAATTCTATATGGACTGAGCTAATGAAGAGGATCCCTATCCTTGGGGTTATGTTAGCTCTCAGCTTAGAAGACTTACATAAAAATGTCCATCACCCCAGAGAGAACACCCTGGAGACAGCCACGTTATTATTACAAAGCTCAGAGAAACAGATATTTAGATCACGAGCAAGAAATGAAGGTGGTGAAACAGCGTCTGTTCATGAAAAAACCAAAAAAAAAACCCTAACCTCCACAGTTTATTGATAATAGAGTAAGAGGATCCTGGTTACTCAGGGCTCAGGAAACCATGGATGCATAGGCTTGGATCTTATTATCACATGGGCCTCTGGGTTAGATTGGGATTCACATGAAGCAGGTGATGGGAAGAAGGCAAAAATCAAATGACCCAGTAGACCTAATGGTGTGTCTTATTGTCATATTGTGAAAGTCCTACCAGTTTATTTCTGGTGAATGGGTAGAAGTTTAGAATCTAGTTATGGGGCTCAGTTATTACCCAGGAGGAAAAGATGTTCTTTAAAGCAGGAGCAACATAAATATCTTTGGGTTTATTGAGTCACAGTTTTCCTTGCTAAATGCTGGTTTTAGAACCTCCCACAGAGACATCTGCCCAGGTTGGTTAACCCTTGTGGGGAAGTGCAACTTCATGGGGTCCTTGTTATCACCCCCTTCCCCAGCTTCTAGCACTTTGGGATAGGAAGAGAAGTTACAATAATGACGACAATGATGACTGATGAATATAATAATAATAGCTTCAGTTTTGAGGGCTCACTATGTGTCAAGGGCTGTTAAAGAAAGAACAATTTGTAAAACTTAAGAGTTCTTAACGGTTAACTTTGCGCTCACATCTTATGACTGCAGTGGCTATTGATGGCTCATCTTTCCATTATGAGCTTTGATCATGTTGTTATTTCACACACAATGCTGATAACTTCATACATTTCCATGTTTAAGCTCAAGCAAAACTCCACCATTTGCTTGACCTGAACATTTCCTTGTCCATTTATGTAGTGAACACTTTTGTGAGGAAACAGGACCTGGCCAGTTACTTTATGGTCCTGGTCCCACCGCGTATACACTGCTCAGGCATTAAGGTCCCCAGGCAGTGCCAGCCTTCTGATGGGAAAAGGCAGAGAGACTTCACACTGCTTCCAAGGATGCCTGTGTGTGTGCGCGTGTGCGTGTGTGTGTGTGTGTGTGTGTGTGCGTGTGCTATGGTTGGAGAGCACTGGGCCAGGAACTGCCCAAGCATGGCCAGCTCTTTGTCATCTCATAGGTGTCTTCTCTGCACCCCAACAAGTGTGTCAGCCAGAACAGGCTATGCATAAAGCCTGGGCTTTCTCTTTGATTTTAGCATATAAGTGGGAAGATTCTAGAGTCCACTTTGATGGCTGAAGCATAATGGTTGACAACACTGGCTTTGGAATGAGATTCAGTTGAGTATATAAGCTCTCTAAGGTTCTTCCGTAATAGGGGGATAATGCTTTCTACTTCATGGGTTTGTGGTGTGGGTTAAAGGAGATTAAGTGTACTGTTCATTGCTTGTTTGATTATAGCTGGCTCTCCCAATTCTTGTAGGTCTCTGCTATTATATTGCCTCCTTACAAGGACTTCCTTCCTACTCCTTGTTAAATGTACTCTACTCCTCTCCCCATAACTTTCTGGCACCTTACTCTGCTTTAGTTGGTTTTATAGTATTTATCATTACTCAACATACATGTCTATGTTTGCTTTCTTTTTTTTTCTTTCACTCTTTCTGTCTCCCTCACTAGAACGTAAGTTTTATGAGGGCTGGGACTTTTTAGCTTTGTTCTCTCCTGGAGGAGTCATGGCACGTAGTAGGTGCTCAATAAACGTGTTGAATGAATAAATGGATGGAGGAGATGAATGAATGCAAACTGCTTTGTGCAGTGGCTGGCACATAATGAGTGCTTGACAGATTGAAATTTCTGCTATCAATTACATGTGGATTGGCACTGGGTAGAAAGCTCTTCTCTGGGGAGAGCTGTCATTCTACTTCTGGTTGAGCCAGACAGAATGTGGGTTGGTGATTGATGTATCATCATTGGTGATTGACGCATCATAATTTAGAGAATGTTATTAGGCTTGGGTGGTGTAGGGGTCAATAAACGGGATCTGGAGGAGATTCCTTAACTTTCCACACATGGAAACCGGGCAGTGCTTGCAGGTCACAGTGGGTTACTAGTAACATTCATTTGGGAGGTCACCACGGCCAAGGCAACCTTGGCCTGATCCCTGATACACATCATCTGCTCCCGCTTTCCCTTCTGTTACAGGAATAGGGAATGACCTTTTGCTTTGATGCTTCCCTTCTGGCCTAAACTTGCATAATGGATATTTATTTATTTTTAAACGTTGCCTACAAATGAGGTCACAAATACAGTCAATCCACTTGAACCTCTCTGTAGTGTTCCCTGGCTTCCATACTTAGGATAAGCTCAAGAAATCTTCAGGGTGCTATTTTAATTTATATCAAGGGACAATCTTTGCCCCTTCCACTTGGTTCCTGCAGACTCAATTCAAATATTTCTTCTTATGTTAGTCAGGGTGCTCATGAAGCAGACGCTAAGATAGTATTAAACGATGCAAGAACTTTCTTGGGGGAAATGCTTGTGTGAAAGGACCCGGGGAGGGAAAAGCTGGGGTTAGCAGTCAGCTCACGATGTGGGCCTGACTCAGTGAAGGGGATCGGGAGAGAAGGGTTGGTAGAAGCCGGCTGGACTGCCTGCAGTCTAAGGCAGCATCAGCAAAGCTACTGGGAAGTCCTTGTGCCCGAGTCAGCCAATGAAAGGATCTGCTGTCACCCAGGATGGAGTGAGCTATCATTGGCAGGGAGCAAGCCTTGGACTCATGGTGCAAACACAGCCATAGACTTAAAAGTGTAGCAGTTAGGGCCCTAGGTCGATTCCGTCCCCAGCAGAAGGAGGTCTGTGAGGCACATTCTCATGGTTACTGTGCTCCATGAGGCTAGACGGTGCCATAAGCATCCCCTCAGCTGGTAGCTTTGCAATGTGGTACCAGGCTGCCACGTGGGAGAGCTGGCATCAGGCCTCTCACTCAGGAAAATGCGAGTTAAGTGGATTAACACAGATATGATAATAATAGAGAGCAGAGCCCCTTCTTCTAGCAACTACCCCAGCCGCAGTGGTTCTCCAATATTCCCTGACTCAAGAATGCATCACTCAAAATTGGTCTACGCCCTCTTAGAGTCCCCTGCATCCCTCTTCCCTAGGACACAAGCTTGCGCTCAGTAGGGCTGGGTCAGTACTAGTTCAGATAGTTACGGCCTCAAAGAACCAGCACCATGACCCACTCGCAGAGGTCAGTCTTGGTGTACAGCTCTGCCCACTGGTCCAATCTCTTTCTACCATTACGTTTTCTCTTAAAGGGGATGGTAGCGCTTTCTTGTCCTGGGCCTTGGTTGGAGTCACCCAAGTCCACCCTGATGATTTTCCACTAAGGAGAATCTCAAGGAGCTGGACTTGCAGTCTCTTTCGCCTCGGAAGGACATTTGGGTTTATTCTGAAAATTTCCTCATCCTCTCCCTAGCACTTAACATTTCTAGATCAACAGTTTACTTGTGGGGGAAAATGAGGAACACACGCTTCACTATAGCCGTACTGCACTTGCTAGCTGAGAATGAGAGCAGTTGAAATAACATCTCAGGTAAATATTTTCTATAGTCTGTTGAGAGTCATCAGTAGCTGGAAGGGAAGTTACTTGGTGTTGGGGTCAGCATTCCATTTTTGGAAGCATTTTTGTGGGCTCAACTTTGTGGCCTCATACCTTTTCATTATTTCTCAACCTCTGGTTCAGGTGGCTTCTCAAAACCGGGAAGTCGTCCTCGTGCAGATTTGTGGAGCTGACTTCTGCTAAGTTCCTTTTGTTTTCCTAGAGTTTTTGTATAATGGGACTAGTTCTAACTAAACGAATCAAATGAATGGCTGACTTAGTTCTCTGGGGCCCACTTTTTCCACTGACTGTCTAATTTGTCCGTAGGAAGGCACAGCTGCTCCCAGGCAGCCCGTGTGCCCCAAAGTGAATGAGGAGAAGCCTCCTGCGAACTTGAGAGCACACACTGGAGATGGGTGGGACGGGGACTTTGTTTCTCTTTTGGCTTGTTGAGCTAAAAGAAAAGGAGCAA
This sequence comes from Leucopleurus acutus, assembly GCF_964270905.1. Classification (NCBI taxonomy): domain Eukaryota; kingdom Metazoa; phylum Chordata; class Mammalia; order Artiodactyla; family Delphinidae; genus Leucopleurus; species Leucopleurus acutus. Next base: position 82,495,620 of record NC_139142.1, on the reverse strand, counting down.
CAGCTCCTTCTTGAGCTTGTGCTCCTCGCAGAATGGCTGTAAATGGAGATGAAGGGATAAGACTTGTGACTAATTTCTCCGGGGAGCCTAAATATCTCCACTCCTGACCCAGCGTGTCGCCTCCCCCGTCTTCCCACTGCAAGATTCATAGCAGCTCTATGACATATGTAAGGCCAGTTCAGGATGGGGATTAACTCAGTCCTCCCAGCGGTGGTATTCTTTCCATGATGGGGCTGACGCTCCGCCAGTGGAATCCCAGTGAGCCAAGGGGACAGGCGGTGTGTGTCAGGTTGATTCAGCTGAGGAAGTCGTGGCGTTGGGTTAGCCTTATAAGGCTGCAGTTCCGGTGGAAGTGAGGCTGTCTCAGCTTGAAAATTCAAAGCTCTGAGCATTCCCAGATGACATCTGTAGTTTTTCCAACACACATTTGGCCTCCGTGGAGCCTTGCAGCCCTTTGATTGTGCAATCACAACTTGGCAGCGTGTTTGTCCCGGGAAGTATGTACATTTTCAGCTCTGACATCTCAGAAATAATCACTGAAGCATTTTTATTAAGGTGGTTTATCGTAAAGTTGGACCACTCCCACCAACATTTCTTGTAACCAGAACTAGGAAAGTGAAGACTTGGGGGGAGGAAGCTATTAGTGGAAGGAGGGCTGGCTGTGGAATTGGATAGACCAAGGTTCAAGTTCTGATTTCCTTATTTTATTTTTTTTTTACTTGTTGAAGGACCTTAGATACTCAGGGGCTCAGCTTAATCTTCTGTAAAATGGAGAAAATAACATCGACCTTGCAGGGCTGTTGTGAGGATTAGATACAATGTAAGCTAAGAGTTAAGTAAATAAATGGACTCAGTAAGTTTTGTATAAATAAATATGTGATATGTGATGTGTGTGTGTGTGGTGATGGTCCTAGTGTAGAGAAGGGAGTCGTTATAAGCTGATTGTATATGTCAGGGAATCTTAGCTCAGTTTTTGGTCCTCAAGAAATCACACACACATACTCACACATGCTTGCAAGCACATACGCATACCATGTGCGCACATGCACACACACATTCCTTGGAGACCTCAACTTCACTCTTGATAAATAATTTGCTTCCGAGGCTGGTCCAAGACTACATGTCTGTGAGTTATTCCTCAAACCTCCATACTGTCTGGGAATGGGTTCCATGCTGATATCCACAGAGGCAATCCTAAGCTTTTCCTTTCAGCCATCAACTTGTAGCAGGTACAATTAAAAGATGACCAATTGCTGGCTTCCCTGGTGGCGCAGTGGTTGAGAATCTGCCTGCCGATGCAGGGGACACGGGTTCGAGCCCTGGTCTGGGAAGATCCCACATGCCCCGGAGCAACTAGGCCTGTGAGCCACAACTACTGAGCCTGTGCGTCTGGAGCCTGTGCTCCGCAACAAGAGAGGCCACGATAGTGAGAGGCCCGCGCAACACGATGAAGAGCGGCCCCCGCTTGCCGCAACTGGAGAAAGCCCTCACACAGAAACGAAGACCCAACACAGCCAAAAATAAATAAATAAATAAATAATAATTTAAAAAATGAAGATCTGCTAAAAAAAAAAAAATGACCAATTGCTTCTAACTCTTTTGCTAATATCTAAGATCTGAAGACAGAGATTCTGAATCCTAGTTTGAGACGTCTGGGAAATATTTTTCTCCAACTCTTGGAATACTTCCCTGTCATTGCAGCATTCATATTGTTTCCAAATAGAGTTTAAGATGAACCTTCTTTGGCGCAGTGAGAAAAGATACAGTCCCTTTCATTATGACGTCTCCATGCCAAATATTGGTCACCAGCTTCTTAGCATATTTAGTAAAAAGCTTGATGCCTCGTAATGATGGAACGGAGCCCTAAGCAATATACTGGAAAGAAAAAGATAACTCCTGCCTGGAAGAAACCTTTCAAATTTGACTTGTCATTTCTTTGAGCTATTAATATGTTAAACTTTAATTATTTAATTAGCGAATTGATTAAGCAAAATATTTATTAATAATCCACTATATTCTAGGCACTGTGGAAGTGCTGGGAATACAGTGATGGATGTGACAAAGAAAATTGTCTTTTATGGAGACTATAGTCCATGAGTTAAGAAACAAGGTGCAAAGGGCTGGAGGAAAGGAGTATAGGGCACTGTGAGAGCCTGAGGTAGGGCACTGTGTCTAGACTTTTGGAAAGAGAAAGTAAAGCATAGCGGGGGATCTAAGACTGATTTAGTGTGGATGGGTCCTGAGCACGAGGGAGAAAGTGGCCATGAGTAAAGCTGTAGAAAGGAGGCGGGGCCCGATCACCAAATCTCCCAGGACCTGAAGCCACTGTGGAGAGTTTGGAGTCTATTCTGAGGTACTGGGGAATGTATGAAGGATTTAGAGTGTTTGTAATGGGGAAGGAAGATCAGCATTTCATTTCAGAAAGATCAGTCTGGTGACAATGTAGAGTATGGTTTGGAAGGGTCTAAGTCTGGGAGCTGGGAGGATATTTGGGATTTGTTGCTGTGATCTGTGCAAGAGGTGATGGTGGCCTTGACTTTGGCAGTGGAAATAGAAAGGAGTAATGGACTGACAAGGTTATTTAGCAGATAGAACCAAGGGGACTTGGTAATTTACTGGATGGACAGACTGAAGAAAGGAAAGAAGATAAAGATGATGCCAACTTTTCTAACTTAAGCAACCAGGTATAGGATGGTACCACTTACTGAGATGGGAGGCATAAGAAGAGCAGGTTTAGGGGAAAGAGCGAATTGCATTTTGGACACATTGAGCCTGAAGCGTCTCTGAAATCAAGGAGAGATGTTACATCAATTTTTTTTTCTTTTTTTTTGGCCATGTGGCCTCTGCGATCTTAGTTCCCTGACCGGGGATCGAACCTGTGTCCCCTGCAGTGGAAGTGTGGAGTCCTAACCACTGGATCGCCAGGGAAGTCCCTCAAGGGGAGATGCTGAGTACTCAGTGGGCTATTCAAATCTGAAACTGTGAAGAAATGTCAAGCCTATAAATATAGATTTGGAAGTTTATCAACAAATAGGTGGTAATTCAAGCCAGGAGGATTCACCTAGTAAGAGGGAGTGGAGTGAGAAGCAGACCAAGGGCAGATCCTGAGGAATGTAACAGATCAGAGATGGGCAAGGGAAGAGAAACAGCCAAAGGAGACAAGAATCAGCACCCAGAGAAGTAGGAGAAGAATGGGGAAGTGGGTGCAGGAGGGTGGGGAAGGGAGGCTTTCCAGGAGGTAGTGGTCCCATGTGTCTAGTGCAAGTTAGAGGTCAAGGGAAAGAGACAGAGATTGAAAGTTTCCTTTAGGTTTTACAAAAGGGGTGTGGTGGTAGTGGTGGTTTACCTCGGCAATAAGTGGAGTAGTGGTGAGGGAAGCCAGATTTCAGTGGGCTGATGGGAGGTGAACAGGTGGACAAATACGTGAGAGTAGTGAGCTAGGGCAGTAGCAAGAAGGGCACAAGGGAGAGAGCAGATTTGCTTCTTTTCTCCTTATCTTTATTCTTCCTATTTATTTTTTCAAGTTAGGGGAGGCTTGAGAGTATCTAGATACTACCTAGAAGGAGCTGCTAGGGAGAAGTTGAGCTATGAGAGAGCTAACTGACAGAGGGGGGCCCTGAGAGGGAGAGGGGAAATCCCAGATCACCTGTAGAGGAATTAGCCCCATAAGGGGCACCTTTTCTACTGTAAAAAAGGAAAAGGAAGGATGTATAGAAGCTGGTATTGGTGGCTGAAAATATAATTTTTCCTGTCCTCACCTCCCCCTACCCCAGATCATGGCCCCTTACTTTCAGCTTTATCTTCATATTTATATATAAGTTTAAAGTACAAGGATTTATTTACCTGGGAATTTCCCCTTGGGTTTTAGGTCATCAGTTTGTGTCTTTAATGACTTAACTCTATGTTCTGGAGGTCTGGGCATCTGTTGGTTAACTTTGTCATGCAAGGGAGTATCTCGTCTCATTCACCTAGTACTCTAACTGGCTGTGCAACTCGGCCACAAACACTAGTCAGCACTTTACGTGGGTTGGTGCTTCATCCTTCATTCTTGAAAAATACTTCAAGAGCTATTTTCAACTCATGAAGGGAAGGGAGTCTAGGTTAGATTGCTGAGGCAGTTTGAAAGCGTGGCGAGTATAAGACTTGTCTTTTGGGGAATGATTTCCTTTAAAGTCATTTGGTTGGCTTGGCTCTAAGTGGCTTTATGTCTTAGGGTAGGACTATTCCAGGGGCAGTGGCACTGGAGCAAATAATTAGGTTCTATCCCCTATATAAATACTGCTTACGTGTGTGAAGTTGGGCAGCAGTGAGTGTGTTAAAGGCAACTCTGAATGGGGAAAAAGATGCCGGTGTGGCCTCTGGTCAGTGTCCTGAGGCTGTTGTGGAAGATAAATGCTAAACCCTCAGGTGTCTTTACATCATCAGCTCTTGATGATGCAGAGCCTCCTTCTCTCCATCCCCCTGTTGTGTAGTTTGGGCTTCACCTAAAGTGTGCGGCCCAGGAGAGGAGCTAGATTATCCAGACCTTGAGGCACTCAGCCCCTGGAAATCTGTAGCCAGGGGAGATTATTTCTGGCTGTTATCTGTGAGAGGACAGCCATGCCTGAGGCTACGCTCAACACGATTGAGCAACCTTCTCAAATCTTGACGAATGCTGGGTCTGGTTCTCACTTGGCTATACATTGGAATCATCTAGGAAGTTAAAAAAAATTACTTGGCTATACATTGGAATCATCTAGGAAGTTAAAAAAAATTACTGATGCCCAGATCCCCACATATTCTGGTTTAATTGATCTGGGCTGTGATCAGGACACTGGGATTTAAAAACAAACTCTCTAAATGATTCTGATATGCAGCTAAGTTTAAGAACCACTGTTCTAAATCCCTGGAGCTTTTGAGAAATTGGTTGGGCTGGAGATCACAAGATGCAAGAGTACCACAGATAACTGATGAGTTCTTAAAAATACATTTTCTTATTGGCAAGACATTGCAACATAATGGATTCCTATACACTTTTCTTTCAGGGCTGCATTCATGCTTATTTCCTGGAAACCCTTTGGGATGAAGGGTTTATTCATTACCATAGTTTATTGCATTTACTATCCCACACTGCAGGCATATTCACCAGTGTGGCACTTGGACAAAATAAAAGGGACTATTTCTAGAGGAAACAGTTTGTTTTCCATGTAAGTAGCTTCTGTGGAGAAGATGGAAACTAAGGAAAGGTACTACTTGGAGGGTCTGAATCTCATTTCCGTGGGTGAATTTAGAAATGGTTTCTTTATAAGATCAGTGTTCCTGAGGAAATGGGAGCAAAAGCAGGACCCCATGTAAACTCAAAACATGCAGAGCTATATGTTCAAATTCTATACTGCCTAATTCTAACCTACCTGTGGAAACGAGCCAAGCCATAGCCCAGGTTTTATTTGTTAGCATGACTCTTAGTCTTAAAATCTGTATAAGCTCTACAGGAAAGAAGATTGTAGTCATTTCTCTTGGAGCCAAATATGATTTATTTTTAGGTGAAATAAATAAAACCAGAACACATCTTCTTACTTAATTCTCAATACTCCAAGAGGTTAACCCAGCAACAGTGTGGTTCCTGGAGAGGGTGTCAGAGAGGACTGAAGGTCTGAGAAGGTCTTGTTCTTTGTGACTTGAACAAGTCTGGTCGTGAGCATGATACCTAACTTCTGTCCCTTTGGCTTCATCCTGCCCCAGCCTTTCCTTAGATCCCTTCAAAGATTTACTAAAATGCTATTAAGAAAGCATCTTAGTCTTCTGTTGGTGAGAACAACTTCAGAACTGGGGGTTCTTCAGAAGAAAGTCTTTACATATGGAAAATAAAACTTTTCCTGGATGGACAACTCCTCTTGTTGCTTTAAGTTTCAGGTCGTTTATGCCATAACTGAGTTATTTATGTTCATTTTCTTCTTTGGCATGTTTATGACGGGTTTCGTCATTTTCTCAGCCTTAATTATTCAGAGTCATATGAGCGCTTCTTAGAAGTTATGAGGTCATTTTACAGCTCTTCACAGCCTTGCCTTCTAGGGATTACATTAATCCGTCGCTCAGATACTCTTTGAGAAGGAAGACGTGGCCATTCATTAGAACCTCTCCTTCATACGACTTCAGCTCCTTTGGGAGCCTTGCACTACACGTGATAAGGACCAGTGCTCTTCGTGAATGTGGTGAACAAAATACATCTTCCTGATGTAATGGAGGTTGAGATTTTACACAGGAAAGTTGGCTGTCATTTCATAATTCAACCCATGCTGCCTCCTGAACTGTCTCCTGGCAGCCAGTCAGCCTTAGAGCTTTCTGTAGAAGAAAACATGACCAGAAACACTAGTCTCTGAATTCATCAAGCTAGAAATATTGGCTGTTAGAAGTTACAGGAGACCTTTTACGTTTTTCATGGCAGGGCTTAGGGGCTGGGGTACAAGGCAAGGTTTTAGTCACAGAAAAACTGTGGGACCAGGCAGCAGTCTACAGGCACACCTCGTTTTATTGTGCTTCCCAGATAATGCATTTTTCACAAGCCGAAGATTTGTGGCCATCCTGCATCCAGCACGTCTATCAGCACCGTTGTTTCAACAGCACTCGCTCGCTTCGTGTCTCTGTGTCATATTTTGGTGATTCTCATAATATTTCAAACTTTTTCATTATTACTTTATTTATTATGGTGATCTGTGGTCCGTGATCTTTGATGTTACTATTGTAATTGTTTTCGGGTGCCACAAAACACATATAAAACCATGAACTTAATTGATAAAACGTGTGTGTTCTGACTGCTCCACCGACTGGCCTCTCCCTCTTCTTGAGCCTCCCTATTTCCTGAGACACAACAGTATTGAAATTAGGCCAATTAACAACCCTAAGTGTTTAAGTGAAAGGAAAAGTTACACATCTCTTACTTTATTTTAATTAATTAATTAACTAATTAATTTTTAACATCTTTTTTGGAGTATAATTGTTTTACAATGGTGTGTTGATTTCTGCTTTATAACAAAGTGAATCAGCTATACGTATACATATATCCCCATCTCTCTTCCCTCTTGCATCTCCCTCCCTCCTACCCTCCCTATCCCACCCCTCTAGGTGGTCACAAAGCACCGAGCTGATCTCCCTGTGCTATGCGGCTGCTTCCCACTAGCTATCTATTTTACATTTGGTAGTGTATATATGTCCATGCCACTCTCTCACTTCGTCTCAGCTTCCCCTTCCCCCTCCCCAAAGAACCTAGGGGCAGGACAGGAATAAAGACATCTCTTACTTTAAATCAAATGTATAGATGATTACGCTTAGTGAGGAAGGCATGTTGAAAGCTGAGATAGGCCGAAAGCTAGACCTCCTGTACCAAACAGTCAGCCAACTTTTGAATGCAAAGAAAATGTTCTTTAAGGAAATCAAAAGTGCTACTCCAGTGAACATATGAATGATAAAGTGAAACAGCCTTATTGCTGATATGGAGAAAGTTTTAGTGGTCTGGATAGAAGATCAAATCAGCCACAACATTCCCTTAAGCCAAAGCCTAATCTAGAGAAGAGCCCTAACTCTCTTCAATTCTTTGAAGGCTGGGAGAGGTAAGGAAGCTGCAGAAGAAAAGTTTGAAGCTAGCAAGGGTTGATTCATGAGGTTTAAGGGAAGAAGTCATCTCCATAACATTCAAGAGCAACGTGAAGTAGCAAGTGCTGATGTAGAAGCTGCAGCAAGTTATCCAGAAGATCTAGCTAAGATAATGAATGAAGGTGGCTGCCCTAAACAACATATTTGTAATGTAGAAAAGACAGCCTTCTGTTGGAAGAAGAAGCCATCTAGGACTTTCACAACTAGAGGGAAGAAGTTGATGTCTGGCTTCAAAAGTTCAAAAGGACAGGCTTTCTCTCTTGTTAGGTCTAATGAAGTTGGTGACTTGAAGCTGAAGCCAGTCCTCATTTACCATTCCCAAAATCCTAAGGCCCTTAAGAATCATGTTAAATCTATTCTGCCTCTGTTCTATAAATAGAACAACAAAGCCTGGGTAGCAGCACATCTGTCTCCAACATGGTTTACTGACCATTTTAAGCCCACTGTGGAGACGCATTGATTCGAAAAAAGATTCCTTTCAAAATATAGCTGCTCATTGACAATGCACCTGGTCACCCAAGAGCCCTGATGAAGATGTACAAGATTAATGTTGTTTTCATGCCTGCTAACACAGCATCCATTCCGCAGCCCATGGATCAGGGAGGGATTTTGACTTTCAAGTCTCGTTATTTTTGAAATCCATTTTGTAAGGCTATAGCTGCTATAGATACTGAGTTCTCTGATGGATCTGTACAAAGTCAATTGAAACCCTTCTGGAAAGAATTAGTTATTCTAGATACCATTAAGAACATTTGTGATTTGTGGGAAGAGGTCAAAATATCCACATTAATATGAGTTTGGAATAAGTTGATTCCAACATTCAAATATCCAATAACCCTGTATAACTGAGGGGTTCAAGACTTCAGTGGAGGTAACTGCGATGTGGTGGAAATAGCAAGAGAACTAGAATTCGACATGGAGCCTGAAGGTGTGACTGAATTGCTGTCACAATGATGAATCTCCTCGTCAAACTTGAACCTATGAGGAGTTACTTCTTATAAATGAGCAATGATATTGGTTTTTTGGGGGTGGAATCTACTCCTGGTGAAGATGCTGTGAAGATTGTTGAAATGACAGCAAAGGATTTGGGGTATGACATACACTTAGTTGATAAAGCAGTGGTAGGGTTTGAGAGGACTGACCCTGATGTTGAAGTTCTACTCTGGGTAAAATGTTATCAAACTGCATTGCATGCTACAGAGACATTGTTCATGAAAGGAAGGGTCAGTCTACGTGGCAAACTTCACTGTTGTCTTATCTTAAGAAATTGCTGCAGCCCCCCCAGCCTTCAGCAACCACCACCCGGATCAGTCAGCAGCCACTGACATGGAGGCAAGACCCTCACCAGCAAAAAGACTGCAAATCACTGAAGGCTCAGATGATGGTTAGCATATTTTAGCAAGGAAGTATTTTTAAATCAAGGCATCACACATTGTTTTCTTTAGACACAATGCTTTTGCACACTTAAAAGGCTACAGTATAGCGTAAATGTAACTCTTATGTGCACTAGGCAACCAAAAATTTTGTGTGACTTGCTTTATTGTGATATTCGCTTTATTGTGTTAGTCTGGAACCAGACCCTTAATATCTCTGAGGTGTGCCTGTAGTTACAGGAAATACATAATTCAAGGCAAAAACACAACTTGCAACAAGATCAGCTTCTGCTGAACCGATGAACTCTTGAACTTCTCATTTTCCCTTTAGAGCATGTTTGAACTGAGGGTCTGTTGTAGGTCTGACCTTACCAGTGGAGATTAAGTGGCCCAGTGGTGAGAGTTGGTGGTAAATAAATCCATGTATTGCTGTAATCAAAGAGTTAAGCTTTTTTATGCTGTGGACCCCTTAGCAGTTGGAGAAGCCTATAGTACACTTCTCAGAAAAATATTTTTTTTAATTGAAAATAAGTATGTAGCCCATCTGTATGTCTTCTTTGGAGAAATATCTATTTAGGTCTTCTGCCCATTTTTTTTTTTTTTAACATCTTCATTGGAGTATAATTGCTTACCATGATGTGTTAGTTTCTGCTGTATAACAAAGTGAATCAACTATACATATACATATATCCCCATTTCTCCTCCCTCTTGCATCTCCCTCCCACCCTCCCTATCCCATCCCTTTAGGTGGTCACAAAGCATCCAGCTGAGGTCCTTGTGCTATGTGGCTGCTTCCCACTAGCTATCTGTTTTACATTTGGTAGTGTATATATGCCCATGCCACTCTTTCACTTTGTCCCAGCTTACCCTTCCCCCTCCCCGTGTTCTCGAGTCCATTCTCTAAGTTTGCGTCTTTATTCCTGTCCTGCCCCTAGGGTCTTCAGAACCTTTTTTTTTTTTTTTTTTAGATTCCATATATATGTGTTAGCATACAGTATTTGTTTTTCTCTTTCTGACTTACTTCACTCTGTATGACAGACTCTAGGTCCATCCACCTCACTACAAATAACTCAATTTTGTTTCTTCTTATGGCTGAGTAATATTCCATTGTATATATGTGCCACATCTTCTTTATCCATTCATCTGTTGATGGACACTTAGGTTGTTTCCAAGTCCTGACTATTGTAAATAGAGCTGCAATGAACATTGTGGTACATGACTCTTTTTGAATTATGTTTTTCTCTGGGTATATGCCCAGCAGTGGGATTGCTGGGTCGTATGGTAGTTCTGTTTTTAGTATTTTAAGGAACCTCCATACTGTTCTCCATAGTGGCTGTATCAATTTACATTCCCTCCAACAGTGCAGGAGGGTTCCCTTTTCTCCACACCCTCTCCAACATTAATTGTTTGTAGATTTTTTGATGATGGCCATTCTGACTGGTGTGAGGTGCTACCTCATTGTAGTTTTGATTTGCATTTCTCTAGTGATTAGTGATGTTGAGCATCCTTTCATGTGTTTGTTGGCCATCTGTATATCTTCTTTGAAGAAATATCTATTTAGGTCTTCTGCCCAGTTTTGGATTGGGTTGTTTGCTTTTTTAATATTGAGCTGCATGAGCTGTTTGTATATTTTGGAGATTAATCCTTTGTCAGGTGCTTCATTTGCAAATATCTTCTCCCATTCTGAGGGTTGTCTTTTCATCCTGTTTATGGTTTTCTTTGCTGTGCAAAAGCTTTTAAGTTTCATTAGGTCCCATTTGTTTATTTTTGTTTTTATTCTCATCACTCTAGGAGGTGGGTCAAAAAAGATCTTGCTGTGATTTATGTTAAAGAGTTGTCTGCCTATGTTTTCCTCTAAGAGTTTTATAGTGTCTGGTCTTATATTTAGGTCTTTAATCCATTTTGAGTTTATTTTTGTGTATGGTATTAGGGAGTGTTCTAATTTCATTCTTTTACATGTAGCTGTCCAGTTTTCCCAGCACCACTTATTGAAGAGACTGCCTTTTCTCCATTGTATGTTCTTGCCTCCTTTGTCATAGATTAGGTGACCAAAGGTGTGTGGGTTTATCTCTGGACTTTCTATTCTGTTCCATTGACTATATTTCTGTTTTTGTGCCAGTACCATACTGTCTTGATTACTGTAGCTTTGTAGTATAGTCTGGAGTCAGGGAGCCTGATTCCTCCAGCTCTGTTTTTCTTTCTCAAGATTGCTTTGGCTATTCAGGGTCTTTTGTGTTTCCATACAAATTGAAAAATTTTTTGTTTTAATTCTGTGAAAAATACCATTGGTAATTTGATAGGGATTGCATTGAATCTGTAGATTGCTTTGGGTAGTATAGTCATTTTCACAGTATTGATTCTTCCATATGTGGAATCTAGAAAAATGGTACAGATGAACTTATTTGCAAAGCAGAAACAGAGACACAGATGTAGAGAACAAACTTAAGGATACCAAGGGGGGAAGGGAGGGGGTGGGATGAATTTGAATTGGGAGATTGGGATTGACATATATACACTACTATATATAAAACAGATAACTTATGAGAACCTACTGTATAGCACAGGAGACTCTACTCAGTGCTCTGTGGTGACCTAAATGGGAAGGAAATCCAAAACAGAAGGGATATATTTATACATATAACTGATTCACTTTGCTGTACAGCAGAAACTAACACAACATTGTAAAGCAACTCTACGCTAATAAAAATTAATAAAACAATAAAATAAGTATGTAGGATTACAAAGAATACTTTTTATTGAAATATAGTTGTTAAAACCCCCAAAAATTTAATATAGCAATATATGTGCCTATTCATTAATGCATTATATAACAGATCTACCAGTGGGTTTAGCAGCTATTGTTAATTTCAAATTAGTGATGCATAAATATGGTATTCCGAGATTTCTGTAGCAACTGTAATATGATGTGTGTGTTTAAAATGTGGGAAAGTTTCATGCACTCACAGAGGGAAGACCGTGTGAAGACAGTGGAGGAAGGTGGCCATATGTAAGCCATCTTTCTTTCTTTAGAAGAAACCAAACCTGCCAACACCTTGATCTTAGACTTCTAGCTTCTAGAATTGTGAGAAATTAATTCCTATTGTTTAAGCCACCTAGTCTTTATTACTTTGCTATGGCAACCCTGGAAAAGCAATACAATTGATAAAACCATTCAAGTGTTTTTTCTCCATGGTTTCACCAGTAACCAATTCTCGGGTTCTTTTCCTCAGCTCAGAAGAGGAGGATGCTGGTAGAAATGACCTCCTTCCTGTGAAAACCATGGATATTTTTGGGCAGTGGTTCTTAACTAAGGTCGTAGATAGACTTCAAGCATTCTTATTATATTATTTCCTCACTTTTCTAGCAGTAGGGTACAGAACTTCCATAAGATTCTCAAAGGTTTATGACTTTCCAAAAGTGTGTAACCACCATTTTGGAATTTGTTGTATATTCTGAGACTCTCTACCTTGGCTCCAACTGCACACAGAGTGTGCCCGAGGTGTTTTGACCATCCCTGCAGCTGAAGTTGTCCATTTACCCGGTCCTTATAAGTGGGGCTGCCCATGTACTCTGAGAGATATATGAAAGCTCAGAGAACAAAGTGAAGGCATTTATTTAGGTGTATGTTAAGAATAAAGCATGGCATTAGGTGTATAAATGTATAAGGCAATATCCCTAATGTCATATGTTGTGAGAGTTTCAGACCTCGACACTTTCGAGTTTTATAACCCATGAGTCCTGGCTTTTTTTTTTTTTTTTTTTTTTTTTTTTTTTTTGGCTGAGGCCATACAGATAGCTCTGCTATTCCTGACCCTGTGAACTGCCATGCACTTGCCAAGCCTATGGCCCACATGTGGGTCCATGGAGCCCCACCCTTTTCACAAGAGTAACTTTGTATAAGCAGTTTCATGACTGGCCCTGCTTTCAGGAGAGAGCTGGGAGAGGAGAGAGAGAGAGAGAGAGAGAGAGAGAGAGAAACAAAAAACAAAAACCTGACAATACCAAGTGCTGGTGAGGATGTGGAGCAACTGGAACTCTCATAATTGCTTATAGAGATGCAAAATGATGCTGCCCCTCAGAAAAAAGTTTGGCATTTGCTTGTAAAATTGAACATACATTTACCATATGGCCATCAATCCCACACTTAGTTGTTTGCACAAGAGAAATGAAAACAGGTTTATATTAAACCCATATGCAAATATTTACAGAGATTTATTCACAACAACCTGGAAATGCAAACCACCCGAACGTTCTTCATTTGGGGAATGGATAAACAAACCATGGGGCGTTCATGCAGTGGAATAGTACTCAGCAATAAAAAGATGAACTTTTCATATAAAAACAGCTTGGCTGAATCTCTGCTGTTTTGTGTTAAGTTAAAGAAGCCAGGCTCAAGGCTCCATAGTGTATGATTCCATTTAGGTGATATCTGGAATAGGTAGAGTTGTAGGGACAGAGAACAGTCAGTATTGCCAGGGTTAAGAGTGAAGGGAATAACACACCATTGTAAAGCAATTATACTCCAATAAAGATGTTGAAAAAGAAAAAAGAGTGAAGGATTTGACTACCAATGGACATAACCAGTGATTTTTTAAGTGTAAAGGAACAGTTCTATATCCTGATTCTGGTGGTTACACGACCCGGTCAAAACTCACTGAACTATAAGCCAAAGAGAACTGATTTTACTGTATTTAAACTTAAAAATAAATTCAGAAAAGCAGAGAAAAAGAAAAAAAAAGAAAAGGAAGTATCTCCTGGCTGGAGCACAGCTAATTTCAGAGCCAAGAGGGAGCTCGAGGTCACAAGGGGACATTCCGCTCACTACTGCATGTTCCACTGGCTCTAGCCAGACCCTTGGTGTGGACAGGCAGTGGGAAGAACATGGCCATTTTCAGGGTGCAGAAGCCATAAAGTTTGACTCAGGAAACTAGAAACACAGATAAACCTTGGGAAACGGCAGTTGTGTATAGGAGGACAAATTGAAGTTAGGAACAGATATCTTGGTGTTCCCTTGTTGAGTAAGAACAACAGATCAGGGCTCATGGTGATTGGCCAAGAGGTCTGAAAAGCTGCCGGGAGGCTTCCAAAGCTTGGACCCTTCTCCGTGTCTGTCTTCTTTGCTAGCAATTCAGTGAGTAAATGCTGTGTCTGTAAAGGGAATCAACTCTTTGGGGAAATCAGGCTTTACGGCAGCAGATTTTAAGCCATTTTGTAAGAGTTGATAGGCTCTGCTTTTACTCTCACATGTCAGGCAGGGGAAGAAGCATGTTATTGTGGAGAGAACAGAGGGTTTCACTTTAAGCTTACTTGGGTTACTACTTACTTGGGTTACTACAGGCTTCATGATCTTGTGCCAGTTCCTTACCTTCTCTGAGCCTCCATTTCCTCCTCTTGGATATAAGGTTGCTGTGGAGATCAGAGATGAGGCAGAATGAACTATTTCCGCGCCCCCGCCCCAACCCCAATCTGAAAGAGCTGGGAGAGCCATCCTTAACCAGTATTCATCAGGAGCAGTTCAGGGTCAGAGCCACGTTCCCAGGAGGGATATCCTTTCGTGATACTGGATGGAAGATAGATGGTGGTGAGGGGTGTCTCCAGAAAAAGACAATGCCCGTCTTAGCATGGCAGCATGCATCTTAGGTAACTGGGGAGAAGTTCACTGTAACTCTTTTCAGTGGGAGGCTGGGCAGGAATGAGGGCCTGCTATCCTCCCGACCCCTGGACCAGGGTTTCCTCTTTTGGGCCTTTGGGTTTGGCAAAACATGGGCAGAAGGAACCCTCCATTTGACTCCTGATCAAGCTTGAGGGCTAGAGTCTGGAAACCTCCATTTTTGGGGGTGGGGCTTGGAGGTTCCTTAGGTGGAGATAGAGGTATGGGGGGTGTTGAATGAGTGGGTTATGAAAGGAAGAGATAGAGAATGTGAGCACAGTGTTGTGCTGTATGGTGCTTTCTGACCCCCCACTTCTGTCTATAAGTCTTCTTTGTGTGGTGAAAGGCAACAAAGTTAGAAATAAATGACCACCTCTGTTCCTTTTATAGTGAACTACTCAGTGTGACGGTCTGAGTGATCCTTCATCTTCATTTGCTTATTTACATTCATGATTCTGTGTGTTGGGTCTGGGAACAATAACTAGGTAGAGGCACTTGGTGACAGGGACCTTACCTGTTGTGTGCTCATTACCATAATCATCTTAGTTAATGTTTACCTAGCACTTACTACATGCCAACCCTGTTTCAAGCCCTTTAATCACTTCAACATATACTTCATCCTCACATGAACCCCAGGTGTGTACTTTAATTTACGGATGAAGAATGAAGATGAGGCATAGATGGGTTAAGTACCCTGGACTTGATCACACAGTGAGAGAAGAATTTAGACCCCGGCCATTTGAATCTAGAGCCCATACTCTTACACACCATCCTATCCACAGAGCCCCCGCCACCTCCACCCCACATGCGAAGAGGCAAGAATGAACTCTCAGAGAGGAACTCCAGGTTTGGTTTTGAGATGATGAGGATGGGTGTAGCAATAATGAACGGCTTGGAAGGGCGCCTACATGCGGCTGATGTTTTTACCATCAGCACCGCCATTGCTGTTAATCGTTCTCTCTGTCTCCCAGGAAAGATGACCCGGCCTTTACTCCTGGTTATTTTTGTGTTCTCTCCATGGCTGTAGCATAATGAATTGCACTTTGGTTAGTTTCTACCTAGATGAACTTGTCCTTAAAAGCAGTTGGTTTAAAAACAACAAATAGAAAAAAATCAGATCTTGCTTGGGATTGATGATCAGCTAATATAACAAATTCCACCCTCAACTGAAATGATAACCAAGAAAGCAGGCAGCCTGTTTAAGATTCTGAGGAGCCTGAAGTGCTCGCTTCTATAGAAAGAAAGGCATTGATTTGTTTCTTAAGGCCGTTTGAGCATCGCATTTCTCATAAAGAAAGGATTCTTGGTGACTGTCTGTTTTCCACCCACCCATTCACTCTGTGCCTGGTGAGTACAGAGCAGCGGGCTTGTGGGGCATAGCCCGTCTCTTCAGGAATATCCTAGAGGAAAACCATCAAGAGTTCAGTATGGACATAAAGCAAAAACAGGATGGGATTTAAAGTGAGTACCCTGGGCATCAGTGCAAGGCCTTCCTGTCTCAGGCCTGAAGTCCCAGTGTTGAGGGCTAGTCACCACTGACCTCAAATTTTCAGAGCTATGAGGACAGGAGTCCTGTTGTGTGGTCTGTGCAAGGCTGTTGTCAGGGCCCTTTGCCTCGGCAGGTTGAAGTTGTGTTCATGTTTGGGTCATCTCCTGATGGGTTAACAGAGATGCAAGTCTTCTGAACTGCCAGCAAGTGTTACACACTAAGAGCTTTTTTTTTTTTTTAACCTATGTCTCAGGTCTACTTTACTAGTAATACATTAATTAAGCTATGGAGGACGACTGGTCTTTCCTATTCAAAACACTATTCTGTAAGAATGCTTGATGCCATGGAATATTTGACATTTTGCAAAGCTCCCACTGGAACTCCCCACAAAGAGCTGTTTTTGGAAAGGTTGCCTTGTTATCGGTGCAATATCAGTGGGGTTTTGAAGTTGTTTTTCATAGTTTTCAACTGCTGCTCTTCTTGTATTAATGACTATATTTAAAAATTTAAGGATGTATGCTTGTTAATTGTTTCACCTTAGGGTAATTATTATATTATTACCATTTTGAGTTTTTCCATGCTTTTCTTTATCTTTTCCCATCACTGAGATCTTTCCCTGTGAGTGGAAACTGGGGGAGTAGATGGGTCACTGGATCTTTTTGGCCCCATCTGTTAAGAACTATTGGATGGAACATGGTGTTAAGGATCTAGTATCAAGTTACTACTGCCTTTGATACATTCTTGCTTTTCTACCAGGTTGTCCTTCTGGGCTTGCTTCTGTGAGCCCAGTGGCTTCGTCTATGAGGGCAGGGCCAGCAGGGCAGGTCAGAAGCACAGCCTCTGACATAAATAACAAACAAAAAACCAAGCCAAACCACCATCAGTACTACTACCACTGACAACAACAGCAATAGCAAGAAACTCCAAAGGACATTTTCTATTGTTGCAGAAAGGTGTCCTTTCAAATAAGAACCAAGGCCTTAATATAACTTCTTCAAAATCTGGAGACATAGGTCCTATACTGTCTATACAGTCAAATCTAGCCTCTATTCCTAAGATGAGGCTTTGAGGCTTTTTATAATATTAGTTGGCTTTGCCCAGCTGTGAATACTGCCACTCGTCCATCATCTCACACTTTGGCTTGGAGAACTGTAAGGGCCACTCCCACACAGGCACCGCCATCTCTATGCCTTCGCTGAGGCTGTAACCTCAGTGTGCAAGTGTCTGTCTTCTCTCCCTCTTCTCCAGATCTCCATGCATCTGCCTGTGCTAGTTCACATGCCAGGACACATCCCCCTTGACTCTCTGATGAGCTCTAACATATCCTTAAAGATCTAGGGCAGCCTTTAGTCATTCTCTTACAGCATTTACATCATAGTACATGTTCAGGTTTAGAAGAGCTGGTTTTTCTCTTAGTTCCATTGTGCAACTGGATCAAGACCCTCGCTTCTCTCTTTTTTTTTCTTTTTTCTGGAAAATGGCAGCAATAATCCCTTTTGTCAGGTGAAGTTTATTAAATATTTGTGGGAATCTTCAGATAAAAGAATTAATTTAATGGAGTGAGTTTTGTGTAATTTGACCAATGAGCCAAATCCTTTCTTTTTTTTTTAATTAATAAACTTTATTTTTTAGACCAGTTTTTTTAAATTGAAGTATAGTTAATTTACAATGTTGTGTTAGTTTCAGGTATACAGCAAAATGTTCAGTTCTCTCTCTCTCTCTCTCCCCATATAATATATATGAATAGATATAAAGAATATATACTTTTTCATATTCTTTTCCATTATAGTTTATTGTAAGATATTGAATATAGTTCCCTGTGCCTTGTTGTTTATCTATTTTATATATAGTAGTTTTATCTGTTAATCCCATACTCCTAATTTATCCCTCCCCCCCAACTTTTCCCCTTTGGTAACTATAAGTTTGTTTTCCATGTCTGTAACTATTTTGTAAATAATTTCATTTGTATCATAGTTTAGAATCCACATATAAGTGATAGCATATGGTATATGTCTTTCTCTGTCTGACTTCACTTAGTATGATCATCTCTAAGTCCATCCATGTTGCAGCAAACGGCAGTATTTCATTCTTTTGTATGAGCCAAATCCTTTCTTGCCTTTGATTCTGATTTATGTCTGTTTATATGTGTGTTTGTGAGAGAAAAGGCCTAATGTGGAATGTATGGATGCTGTTTCCTCCTTGCCCAATGAGCTCAGTCAAATGGCCCCCATGGTATTTCCATTTTATTCCACGCAGAATAGAAAACACTGACTGTTCAGTCAGTGACAAGTTTCCAATGAGCAACAGCTCTGGAAGAGGTACACATTGTTAGGAAATGTACAGGGTTGCACAGTAGGGCTATAAAGTTTGATCAGTCCAATGGAACATTCTGTACTTTGCAAGAGGAGCAAGACATGTTTTTCTGAATTTCATTTAAAAGGAATTTTCCTCAGATTTATACACGGAACCATATGACCCATATGTTTTTTTCATAACACTCTCACCCCATGTGTTACCCATTATAGATTCAGAAGGCTCCAAACACCAAAGCCAATGTGAGTCAGCAGAGGTCACATCCAGATAAGAGGTTGTTTCGAGTTATCTCCTCTCTGTGGCTTCCTTGGCCCATCCTGACCACCACATACAAGATACCCTCCAGAATCTGGAACTGGGTCCTCGTGCTCCTGAATGCAAATGCTAGGACTTCAAACTGGATCGCCTGGGTATTCCTGTAGGCCGTTTCTCTTAGTTAGAATCCCATACTGGAGGCATTCTTTTATTTTCCAGAAAAAGGAAAAAACTTAAAAAGTTTGAGATTTTTCTTTATGCAAGAAACATTTGTGCATCTAATATGGACTAGGCACTGTGCTGGATACAAAGGGTATAAAGATGAACAGGAAGGAATCTTCGTCCTTCACGAGCTCCTGTCTGCCGCCAGGAGACAGAGTATGGTGTGAGGAGAGCCACGACCCAGACCTGGACTGGGCGCCATGGGGACTCACCTGCGTGGTGAGTCCAGGAGAGACACATGGAGGAGGTGGCACTGGAGTTGGGTTCTGAATGATGAGCATGTATTTCACTGGTTTCAATCTTATAGGGAAAAGGTGAGCTGTTTTCATTGGAGGAAAAATAAGTCAACATATCAAAATCGAATTTATATTTGGCAGAGTGTCAAAAATAAGATTTATTAGATAATTCCAATCCAGTTGTCATATACAAGCCACCCAGTAATTATAAGCAAATACTGATAGGACATGATGTTTGGTTTCCTATCCAAGAGTTCACCCCAAATAGGGTAACAAAGATACGAGATTTCAGGACCCACTTATCGGCTTCTAGCAGAATATTTTGCAACACAGACAGTCCTCACTCTGCATAGTTCTGACATGTATGGATTTCAGTTACCATGGTTTACTTAAATTACACTAGTCCCCAACAACACAGTTCACATTTCCGTTACCATGGTATAGTAACTGCGAAGAATTGCTTAAAACTTTGTGGCTACCTCTTCAGTCTACAAATTACTGTGTAAATGACAGAGGCACTTTATGATGGGACCAATCATGTTGGCTCCTTGTCACTTAGTCATCAAGAGACATTTTACAAAAACGGATAATTGAAAGAGGGAGCTGGCCAACAAAGATAAAAATACGGCAAAGAACACAATTGGATAATGCTCGAAGTGAAATTCGAATCAAAGATAAATGGAGTTCAAGAAGAAATTGCTGACTGCAGAGTTGTTGACCATGCCACTAAGGCACTCTAGAAATGCAGCCAGAGGAACTTAGTGAAGCTGAACCTATAAAGGAAGAAAGTGAGAGGAAAAGGATTAAGATGTTCCAGAGGAAGTGACGCCAGCAAAAAAGTATTCACGTTAAAGGAATTCTTGGAGAGATTTCACAACATTGAAAGCACAAAGAAGAAAATGTTGGAAGCTGACCCAAATTTAGAAAAGATGATGACAATTTGCCAAGGCAGAGAAAAGATTCTCATTCTATAGTTATGCTTTGAGAAAAAGAAAGCAAGCCCAGATCAAGTTCTTGTTGATGTATTTTGGTTTTCTTTTATAAAAAAAAATAAAATATCTCAATTCTCAAGATTTCTAATTTTTAAAATATGGTGTACTAAATGAATATTAGTTTTACTATTTTTTTTTAAAATTTCCCTATACATTTTTAACCAACAGGAAGAAAGTTTTTAAAGTTTTGACCAAAATTTTTAAAGGCTACGGGATAATTTAAATTTTTCCCATTGATTATTCAGATCACTGCACAGTTTCAACCTGCATGGTAATTTTTATGGTTTTGTGCACCATGCAAAGCAGGAACTTCCTGTATTTTCAAAAACGTAAGAACATAAAGTGCCAGTAAAAGACTATAGCTGGGAAATATATGAATCTGCTTCTGTTGTCAATTCCATTCTTAAAACAAAGGTTCTAGCGGTTTAAGTATGGTGCTCTGCTGTTACCTTTCAGAACTGTTCTGTTTCACAGGGCAGGGGACACTTCTTGGATGTAACACTAATCTTGAGAAGTTGTATATGAATTTTGCATCATGGACTGTTTTCATCTCTTTGGCTTCCTCAAGATTTTCTCAGTTGCTATTTGGCCCAGTTTTTCAGAGTTCGGCTTTATGGAGGGCAGTTGTGTTCTGTTCTTTGGGTAGAAAAATGTTCATGGTGAGATTCGCTTTTTAACTGTAGGTCAGATACCGGGGGAAGTCACCAGGTCAGTGAAGGCTGTTGTAAGGAATGTTGGTTTTTGCCTGTTCAGGGTTCATTCCCCAGGATGCTGGTAATAGTCCCTTGCTTTAAGATATGCATTTCCCCTTGGACACAGTATTGGTAGGAATCTCTTAAGGGGCCTCACACTTCCTTAGCCTTTCTGCCTGGAATTCAAGTATTGAATAGCATGACCATTGTAGCTGATTCTCCCCAAGCAGACATACCCAACAATTCTGCCCATTAATTCTGCTCCTTATATGACCAGAACTGCCTTAATTCCCATTCTTTCTCAATCTCATGATTTAATTTTTCCTTTAATTTTGTAGGCTAACAAATTTTGTCCTTTCAATAGATTTCCTTTTTTTTTTTTTTTTGTCCAAGTTAGGTAGAATTAGTTTCTTTGCTGGTTTAAGAAATGTAAACGCTTTTGCTCTTAAACTGGGCCTATTTAAAATGTAAAGACACACTTTAAAACCTTCATGTAAAAGAGTAATCATGAGATGTGTTTCCAAATCTTAACAGATCAGAGACTAGGAAATATCAGAAACACTTGGCTCAATTCAGTGGATTTCTCCTTCTTTCTCGAAATAGAGAAAGAATTGTGCTGGGGTGCTAGCCTCAAGCTCACAAAAAAGTGATTAGATCTAAAGGAGGGCAGCATACAAGAGAGTCATTCTTTTGTTCACTCACGGTCCAGTGGAGATGAGAAAGGTACATTCTACCACAAATTTCATTTATTTATTAAATTACTTGTTGAGCACTGACTATGTAGCAGCCACTATTCTAGGCACTTGGGATAAATCAGTTAACAAAACAGACACAAATCTCTGGCACTTTGAGCTCCTGTCCTAGTGGGTGGAGACCTAAATGCAACTCTTCTCGGCCATTGTTATTTAGATCTAGGGTCTATTAGGTATAAGGCATAGATTCAGTAAAACCTTACTCGAGATTTTTGACTTTTTGCCTCAAATAGAAATCAAACCCAAACTAACAGCTTTCAGAAGGTGTTAAATTAGTTTCATATTTCTGGCTTTTGCAGTTATTTTCCCTTTTGCCAGGGATGACCAAAATTGGAAGACAGGCATGCCTAGCCCGGGTGAATTTAGAATATCACCAAGAGATTCAACAGTGTCTGGTGCCTGGAGCTTCTCGTTCAATAAGCATCAAGTGATGGATATTTCTGATCCGAAGCCGATTTCTCAATGGAAGATGGGAGTGATCCTGCCCTGGGAGAAGGAAAGCTCCTTTCCCCTCTCTTCTTTCCCCAACTTCTGGGATGAACGGAAAATTGCTATGAAAATGAATACCCAGAAGGCATTTACTGGCTCAATTTCATAATATTAAAGGCAAAGGGAGGGGTCCTTTGGCAATCAATGTGAATTCTAACGTCTCTAACTGCACTTGGCCAGTTAGCTGTAGCTATTTAAGGGAAAATTGAATACAAACAACTTTATTTTTCTGAAGCTGCCAATCAAAGTCCACTATGAATCCCTAAAGAAATATGTTTTGAAAGCAACTCATTGCTCTGCTTATGGAATCATGTTATTTGGAAACTGTTCAGTAGAAACTGTGATGTCTAATGTACAAGGCTTAAAATGAGGAGTCAGTGAGCACAGTGACCGGTGGGAAATAGGAGACAGAAGGAAATCAGCAGATAAACACTCTATTTGTTCTCCCAATGAACAGTTCAGTGTCGCTTTTCTTTTTATGTAGTGTGTTTATGGACATCCTGCATGGATGTGTGATGGGCTGTGTCTCTTCATGAAGCAGTAGAAGCTCAGGACCCCATCACCTTGTGTTGGCTTCCCACCCTTCCTTATATCACTTCTTCCCCCCTACTCTTTCACTCTTGCAATTGCGTGTTCCCGAAAACATTAGCACACAAGCCTCGCTTCAGATAGTGTTTCGGGAATACCTAGGTTATGGGAGGTGCTGATCTGTTTTATCCTAAAAGGACAGTCCTTTGTTTTCAAACTGCTGAATAATGACTCCTTCCTCCATGTATATCTGGAACTGTTTCTGGACTCTGCTCTGTTCCATTGATTTATTTGTCTTTTTCTACAGTGTGATCAACTTTTAATTTCTATCTGGTAGGTTCTAAATAATTCTTAAATTCACTATCAGCTTTTTTCCTTCCCTCATGTTCTGCTGTCACCTCTGTGTCACTTTTGTTTTTCTGTTTCAACCTCACTCTCTTTCTCAGCATGGAATCTCTCATGACTCATCTGATTTAGTGCCAGCAGTTCAGCCAGACTCATCTCTTGATCTGAAATTCCTTGTGATTTGAATATTATAATAATAATTGGCAATACAGGGCTTCCCTGGTGGCACAGTGGTTGAGAGTCCGCCTGCCGATGCAGGGGACACGGGTTCGTGTCCCGGTCTGGGAAGATCCCACATGCCGTGGAGCGGCTGGGCCCGTGAGCCATGGCCGCTGAGCCTGCGCGTCCGGAGCCTGTGCTCCGCAACGGGAGAGGCCACAACAGTGAGAGGCCCGCATACCGCAAAAAAAAAAAAAAAAAAAAAAATTGGCAATGCAAAAGGGATTACTGGTGATCTCCTTTTCCCATGGTGATAGAACCTCTAACTTTTGCCTGTATATACAGTCTTCAGAATAGCAATCTCACTCCCTCGCATCTAGGGCACAGGTTCAGTAGTTGTGGCACACGGGCTTAGTTGCTGCACGGCATGTGGGATCTTCCCGGACCAGGGATTGAACCCGTGTACCCTGCATTGGCAGGCAGATTCTTAACCACTGCGCCACCAGGGAAGTCCCACCATCATGCTATTGAATTACTTCTGTTTCACAGAAGTCAAACACTGTTTGTTTTTTTAAAACATGGTTTCTTGATAGAGGGGAGTGAAAAGACAGAAGTTTTCTGGTTAAGCTCTGCTGGGTGAGACTGGTTGTGGAGTGCTTTATGTACTTCTGTTGTTGAAGGACATGCACTTCTGGTTATAGAAAAATAGAAAACACCCTAGTGAGGATTATCTCATTATTGTAAATTCAGGAATCTTTTTTTCTTTTTGTCTCTGTATGTTGTCATCTCAAAAATGAGCACTCTCTACACCAGAAACTAACACAACATTGTAAATCAATTATACTTTAATTTTTTTTAAATGAGTACTTTCTTCCAGCTGCAGTGCTTGTCTAATTAATGAGTCAGCATATGCTGACAGAAGCCTTCCTCTGGAAGGTTCAGGAAACCTACTCTGACAGACATGATGGTTTTTGTCAAGTGAAGGGAAGAGAACCCTGGCTCCAGGGTTGAAGGACAGGGAAGTTTATAGCTCTTCTCTGGAGCATATGTTTATGTGGACTCACCCAAGGGCCTTGATCTCCCATATGCCTGCAGATCTGGTTCCACAGAGGATTCCGGGAAACCAGAGCTAAATATTTTCCTATTGTCATGATGACCATCAAAGTGAAAGTATCAGAGACATGGGAGAAAAAAGGGCAAAACTCCGCTGCTCGGAACTCTAGAGAGTTCGTTTAAAGATCAGAGTCATTCAAGTTGTGGCTGGTGTAGGAAAAATGACGAGGGTCAGGAACAATGGATAAAATGAGTACCAGTGCGAAATAAAACCACCAAAAGTAAAACCAAGTGATGGCATGTTTGTTTTGATGGTTATTGTGCTCAACTTTTATTAAAAGACTGCTGGGGATAAGAAGGAAGAAATCACAATAAAAATAGGACAGGCTCTGCAGTCACTGTGTGGAGGTGGTGGGCAAGACGGAAGGGTTCACCATTCCTGATGTAGTTTCCCCACCACCATGCTTCTGCTCAGGCCCCACTCCCCTGGGGGCCTTTAGGTTAAGCTATTGCTTCTTTTTCTCTTTTTTTCCAGATTTTTTGATGCAGACCATTCTTAAAGTCTTTATTGAATTTGTTACAATATTGTTTCTGTTTTATGTTTTGGTTTTTTGGCTTCAAGGCATGTGGGGTCTTAGCTCCCCGACCAGGGATTGAACCCGCACCGCCTGCATTGGAAAGTGAAGTCTCAACCACTGGACCACCAGGGAAGTCCCAAGCTATTGCTTCTAAAACACTCTCTTTAGAGGTAACTGTGAAACCTGAGGGAGTTAGTTCATCATTCCACCCTCACAGTGAGAGATTAAGTGGCTAGTTTAGGAGTTCAGGGTCTGTGGGAGTTGGACCCAAGACAGATATATCTTGAAAGGTGTTTATGGGCAGGAAATTTGGAGACCAAGCCACTGCTGTGTAAGAACAGAGGGAGGCTAGGGCAGTGCCCATCCAACCGGCAGAGAGTCAAGGGCAGGGTGAATAGTAAGATGCAAAAAGGTGAGATGGGGAAGATCAAAGGCAACATAGTTTGGTATCAAGGATGCTTTAGATTTAACACTTCATTGCAAAAGAATATTTCAAATCCTCAACCTTTCATTCACACCTTTAAGATGATGGCTTTGGGGATAATGAATGTCACGGATCTCTATTTTTTTTCTCACATGTGGAGTTCAGATTCAGAGCTTTAGAAATCATATGAGAAGCAGATAAAAGTTTACTTTTATCTTAGTATGTGGAGAGGTTCCAGCTTGATCTCAGGCTCTTCTTGGAGATGTGCTAGGACTCCTGGTCGGGCAGAACCTGCAAAACATGTACTTGTGTAAATGCTTGAAGAGCCTCCCAAGAGAAAACTCATCCTACAGAAGGAGAGAGTCAGGTAGATGAACTTGATCTGGTGAAAGAGATTTAGTCCATTGGCCATCAGAGAGGAGAAGGAGACTTATAAGTGACTTATACTATATATTATGTGGATTTTTTCTGGTCCAGCCTTTCATGGAGTACTGTCTGTGTCCTAGGAGAATGGGACAGAGGGTGAAAATTGAGTCTTTCATGAAACTCTCTGTAAGACATCCTTGCACAGCAGGATTGTGTTGGTATCCAGCTGGGCAAGGATAATCCGCAAAAGAGATATGGGTCCCACTTGGGTGTGGTGCCGGTATACTGAGGACCCCAGAGAACATGCTTTGGAAACTTCAAGGATATCAACTTATTGGTCCCAACAACCCTTAGAGGGAGGAAGTGGTCCTCCAGGGAGGTGGCTGCAGTGCTCAACAGAAACGAGCCCAGTGGACACAGAAGAACCTCACAGATCGGGGGGCTGCATAGAAGAGAAGTGGAAGGAAAATAGGAGATGCCATGTAGTACAAGACCTGATTTGATTGTGAGCAGAAAAAGATCTCCTGGGGCCTCTGGTCCTTCTTAAGAGGGAGGGTGTCAGAGATACTGGAGTGATACAAAAGTCAGTGAAACAGAATGTGTGTGCGCGTGTGTGTGTGTGCGTGCGTGTGTGTTAGGAAAGAAGAGAGCAATTTTATTGTCAGTTTTCTTTAGAGTGTGATAATATATGTATCTCCATTCCGATACACTCTCATCAGTGACAGTTGTTCACAGTGACAGTAACTGTCAAGTGTTACCCAATGGGGAGTGATGGAAGAATTCCTCCTTAGACAAGAAGAGTGTTGTGTAGCTGACTCTCCAGTGGGGTGAGTGGTTTGGAAGAGCCTCTCCAATATTTCTGTTAAACTTCCTACTTCCTGGTGTGTGTGTGTGTGTGTGTGTGTGATGTCTCATTGATGAAGTCACTAATCACTAAAAGTATTTGGGATCCTTCTTATCTCTGGAAGACTTCCAGAGCTGTAGTGTTAAGGACCCATCTCCAGAGCCACAGATCCTAGGTAACTATTGCTCACAGTATCTGCTCGCCTGCTGCTTGATGGCAAGAGGTGCTAAATGAGGCCAAGGTCACAGACTGTACCAATCCCTGTACTGTCCTCTTTAACCCTCTTATCCACGAGTATTGTCATGGCAGGGGGACTCAGTGAAGAAAATGTGTTTGTGAGTGGGGAGTAGGTATACCCAATTAATCATCCTACTTTTAGTACTGCAGGTCTGTGAGTGTCCACTTGACACATGTATCTTCATATATAAAGTGGCATGCTACCACAAATAACATCATGCAATTAGTTGAGCGCTTATTATGTGAGTACTTTACAGAGATTGTGTCACTTACTCCTTCCAGTAGCCCTATTAAGTAGCCACTAATACTATCTTTATTCTACAGATGAGAAAACGGTAGCTTAAAGAGTTTTAAATAATTCGCTCCAAAATGCTCAGCTAGTAAGTAGCATAATTTAGAATCCATAATTCTGAAGCCCGTGTTCATAATCATCATGTTATACTAGCTCTTTGATGAACAGTGATTTTTTTAATTAAAAATATTCTTTTTTATTAAGAAAAGCACTAGTAAGTCTATATAAATATAAACATATGGACAAACAGAAGGAGGGCAACATTTTAAAAAATCCTCTGTTCTATCCTTTTCTCTCTTGCTCTGATTCTCCATCTGTGTGAAAGAGTGTGTGTGTTCTAATGGGCTTTGGTAAGATATTTCATGATTCACTTTGGTTGACAGCTGGACAAACCAAGCACAGTGAGGACATGAAGGGCTATAACTAGGTCACCCTTGGAGGTGAGGCAAGGACAGGGTCAGCTCACAGGGTCTCTCGGTTGGTTATCCAGCTACTGAGGAAATTGGATAGGACAGGTCACATTCTGCCAGGAAGCTGAGTTTGGGGCTGTTTCTACCACAGCAAAGAGCAGAAGGCAGCAGGAATGTGAATCACTCACATCCCTCTGAGGTCCCTCCCGTCAAGGCCGCATTTTTCCAATTTGCTGAGGAGTGTGTAAGGGACCCCAACGTAGGGACTTTTCAGTCCACACGGGAGCTGTTTACAGGCCATGCCGCTTCCCCCTGGTCCCTGCTTGTCGGAACCCACGCTTTGGCACCACCACTGAGAATTGTTGTTCCTGGGTTCTTTCTGCCAGATCTTTCTTGCCCCCATTAGGTTAGGGCTCTGAAATGTGGGCCATTCCAAGCAGAAAGCTCTCCGCGCAGCCCTCTAATTCTCGAGAGAGAGTGTGAGAGAAACCACAAATCTCAATAAGGAAGCACACAAGCTTCCCAGTTCCTGGAGAGTCTCAGCAGCAGGGCCTGTCTTCATGGAGTTTGACTGCTCCTGCCACAACACACGTCCAAAGCCGAGAACCAGGGTTCTGCTCTTGGCACACCATTCACTGGGAAAGCAGTCAATGCCCTCTCCCCCGAGACCCAAAATGTCAACAAAAATGGGCAGACTGGGGTTAAGCTGAGCTCCTGGCAACTGGTAGCAACAGAACAAAATAACTTCGCTAAATAAAAAGAGATAAGAGGACGAAATTGGTACCCTTTCCCCAGCTGTCACTGATGGCTTTGGAAGAAATATCTCAAACATTCCTGGCGGTTACCTCTTCAGCTATTTTCTTGATGTTGGAATCTGTCTTCCTCAAGAAGGATACTTTAGGATGCAACGGGGCTTCTGAGAGCTGACTTGCCCACCTGTTGCCCCTTTAGGCCAGTGGAGATGTATTGTGTAGGGAGTGACACTTGGAGGGTTTTTCAGAATGTGGTCTATAGACTATTTGTACCATCTGATCTAGTTTCTCTAAAGGAAGATTCTTGGGCCTCTTACTGTGCCTAATGAATCAGAGTATTTGTGTTTGACACTTAGGAATCTGCATTTCAACAAGCTGTAGGTGATTCTTGTATCCACTAGAATTTAAAAACATTGATATATATTTCAAGCAGTTACCAGATACCAGACATAAAACTGCTTCACATGGATGTTCTCATTTGATCTTTGAAAAACAATCATACGCAGTAGGTGTTCTCATTTTATAAGGAGGAAACCGAGGCACTGAGCAGTTAAGAAGCTTATTCTAGATTACACACTAGTAAGTGGTAGAGGCAGAATTTGGACCCAGATGTCTCTCTTTCTGCCTATCTAGGTAGCACTGCATCAAGAAGAAATGTTGAAGAGCATGTAGTGATAACGGGGGGAGAGTCAAGATGAGTCCAAATATGGAGAGTCTGAGGGGGAAGAGTAAAAAATGCGCACAGGTGTGACTTGTGATGACTTTATGAAATGGTTTTCAAAAATGGAAGGACATTATCCCATCCGTTTTTCCTTAATGTATCAATTGTACTCAAATCACCCTAGTTGGATCATGTGTATGGCTGGCCAAGTGCGGAAGAATAACTGATTATTTCTGGCCTGGAGAGCACTGAGCAAGAGAATGAGGGAAAATGAGGACTCCCACTAGGTACAATGGAATAAATAGAGCCTAAGTTGAGTTTGATCTTATCCTTCATTTCCCCATGTTGCTGAATATTATTGACTTCGACCTCCACAATCTCAGAACACCTTGTACACTATGTTTTTAAGCTTTAAATCCTTATGGACACTTAGCTGTCATGACATTATAGATCCAGACTCCCAGCCATGGGGATCCAAGGGATGTTTGATGTTTCATGTTTTTTCTAGACCCAGGTTGGTGCTAACCACACATCCTCATAGTGGAATTATTCATCAGCTCACTGAGATGAAAGTCTGAGCCTGGAGGATTGAATATAGGTCTGGGTCCAAGATCACGTTGGGATCACTGTCCTTGTATCTTTTGACTCTGTTTATTAGTTGCCATCACCATCATTTTGGGAAATGTTTAGTTCTTAAATATTAAGGGAGAGAAGTCAAAAGAGACAGACTGTTTTCCCCTCTCTTCTTCTTTCTTTCCCTTCCTTACTCACTTCTTTTTTTCCTCTGTCCTTCCAAAACAATGATATTAACTCTTATTTCCCTGTAGTTTCATGTCACAATCTTGGGTTTAGACAAGGAAACTGGATGTCATGTTTATCAGCAAAGAAATAATTTCTTTTCAGGGCAATATTCCTGACTCATCTGATAGAAAGTTAAAAACAAGTGAAAAGATACAGTCTTCTCAAAATTGGGAAATTTCCCTTAGGTCCTGCATACCTTGTATGAAGTGGAATACTGGATACAGTAGATTTTGGAGATCCCAGCTCCTCTATCATTTGTGGGTATAGGTTGGAGAGCCAGTCTGTTGGATTTCTCAAGCACTTCTCTAATGACATCAGGAATCTCAACGGTGCACAGGATGTGCGTGTGTGCACACACCCAGCCACACACCCTTTTACTCGAATAACCCAGGCTTCCTGGAAGAGGGAAGCGAAAAGCGGATTTAGAGATTCAGATCCATTTGCCCATGCGCTCTATGAACAAAGACAGATAAATTCCTCACATCACTTTGAAGAATCCTGTTTTGTTCATCCCGCTGTGTAATATGAGGGTTCTGTTGAATAGGATCTCCGAGTGTCTTCATGCTAAACTTCTCTGTACTCTTTCCTAGTTGTCCTCTTTATAGAGAGGGTTCAACCAACTCAAATATTTACGAGGATTATTTTACAGTGAGAGGTGGTCAGGGTCTGTCTTATCAGGTCCATGGGTAGTTGTTGCCTCCTGGCTATGACCTACCTTAGACAGCCTGCCATCATTTAGAGGTTCCATCTGACCCTGTGATGTGAGGCAGAGGGCACTGAGCTGGGAGCTGGAGACCCATGGCTCTGCCAGTAGCCTGTGGTGCCAGCGACTGTGTTCTCCTCACGGAGACTTAGTTTCTTCTACTGTTTGCAGTGTCTTTCCCTTCCAATCCATCCCCGTCCAACTGCCAGAGTAATTTTCCTGAAACATAGCCAGAATCACGTCACCTCTTTGTTTTAGTAGCTACCTATAGCCTAAAAGAAGGTGGCTTTAAATCCTGGTTGTGACCCTGAATCAAATCGCAACTTCTGAGCGTGGAACCTGGGAATCTAAATTTACTTAAAAACATCTTTTAACCTCCTGAACTCCTGCCTCCCAAAGATACTCAAATCCCTTAACAATCTGGCTACAGATTCCCATTCTAGCTGCATAGCTTTCAGAGTCCTACTGAGCTTTTTTTTTTTAAAGCAACCTGTTCTTGGACCCCTCCGTGTGCTTGTCTGAGCCCTGACACCCTTCACCATGAATATACCCCAAACATTGACCAGCTGATGCTTCTGCAGGGCTTCCCAGCCTCCCAGACGGAGAGTAGGAAATCTCTTCCTGCATCACTAGAGCACTTTGTATTCACAATCTTATTATAAATGGTATTGTACTTTAACAGACTTATTCGTTTTTTATGTCTAGTTCCCTTAAAAGAATGAGATGTACTCGAGAGTAAAAACAATATCTTAAACAATTTTGTGCACCTTGCACCCTGCCCCAACATTGTCACTAGTTGCATACTAATTGTTTTATTTATTTATTTATTTATTTATTTCTGTACGCGGGTCTCTCACTGTTGTGGCCTCTCCCGTTGCGGAGCACAGGCTCCGGACGCGCAGGCTCAGCGGCCATGGCTCACGGGCCCAGCAGCTCCGTGGCATGTGGGATCTTCCCAGACCGGGGCACGAACCCGTGTCCCCTGCATCGGCAGGCGGACTCTCAACCACTGCGCCACCAGGGAAGCCCCATACTAATTGTTTTAATATTACAATTGCAGGCTTCACCATGTGTAAGTCCTCCCTCATTACTCTTCTTTTGAATAATTTTTTTAGTTACCACATATTTTTTTCAAATGAACTTCATATTCATTTTAAAAATTTAGTAATAATAACAACAGCAGCAGCAGCAGCAAAGAACATTTCAAAGCAATAACAACCAGAAGAATAAGAAAAACTTGGTGGGGTTTGGATGGAATTGTGTAATATTTACAGATCAGCTTATAAATAATTGGCATTATTTGACATTTTTTTTCCATCTATGAATATTGCATGCTTATGCATGTATTCAACACTCCTTTTATTTCCTTCAATGATTTACAGTTTCTTTTAAGTATAGATACTTTAAATTTCTTGACGCATTTATTCTTAATTTATTACTAGTTTTTCGTGCATTTTTCTCTTTTATGCTGGGGTGCTTTGCAGTTGTTCTATCTTGCAGTTGGTCACCTTCGGGAAATCTTATGGTCTCTAACGGTCTCTCAGTTGAGTCTCGTGAATTTTACAAATGAATAATCACATCTTTTGCTAAGAATGTTTTATCTCCTTCTTTCTAATATTAATATCTCATTTTACAGTAGTTTTTTTTGGTCTAGTTATATAGAACACAGCATCTGTAATGATGTAAAATGATGGCAGTGGTGGCAGGCATCACTGTCTTATTCCTGACCTTGAGGGGAGTGCCTCAACTATTTGAGCCCCATGTATGAAGCTGATTATTGGTTATCAGTAGATATCATTGTTATTTTAGTGCAATGTTTTTTCCAACTTCACTATGACTTTTTAAAATGAAGGAATGAAGTTACATTTTGTCAAATGTCCTTCAGACATCTCTTGAGATGGCCGTCTGTTTTCCTTTGGTCTCTTAGTGAATTATACTAATACAATTCCTAATACTGTATGATTTTTGTACTCTTGCAATAAAACTTACTTGGCCATTTTGGATTATTCCTTTAACACTTAGCTGGATCATATTGACACACATAGTATTTACGACCTCTGTGTATCATACAGGATACTAATATGTGTATAGTCTATGTGTAGTGTGTGTGTGTGTGTGTGTGTGTGTGTGTGTGTGTGTGTGTGTGTTGACTTTGTCAGGTTTTGGATATCAGGCTTCTACCAACTTCTTGAAATTAATTAGAAAGTTTTCCAGCTTCTTAAATTCTCTGAAATGATCCAGAAACCCTGGAATTATATACATCTAGGGCTGGTGATTTTTTAAATGGTATTCTTTTTATCTTTTTCTCTTTCTAATTTCAATTAGCATATTAATTGAATATGTCTGATGAGTCCATTTTTTCCATTTAAGTGTTCTAGAAAATTTTCTATTACATTGACACTTACATGTATTAGCATCAAGTTATATGAGTATTCCCTTATAATATTAGTATCTTTCTTAGCTATACTTGTATTCCTTTTCTCTTTCCTAAAGTTGTTTATTAACATTTTCTCCCATTTTCTGCTCAGCTTATTTATTTTCAGTCTTTCTTGTTTAATATTTAAGGCATTTCTAAAACCACAGTTTTTCTTTGAATAAACTTTGGCTGCACACTATGCATTTTAATATGTAGTTTTGTCAATATCATTATTTTTTTCCTAAAAACTCTACAACTGCAAATTTGATTTCCTCTTTGACCCAAGAGTTTTTCAGAGAAGTGTCTTATCAGCTCCTTTCTAACACTGACCCTTTTCCTGCAGTAAAATGCAAGGCGCGGGGAGTGCATTTTAGCAGCAGGAGAGATAGAGGGAAGTCTAGACTGAGACAGTGCTGGTGCAGACAGTGCGGGTGAAGTGCTTGATAAGCAGTTTGGGGATTCCTCAGAGAAGGATGCAGGAAAATAGGGCAGTGGATGCTAAAAGGGAACTTGGGTGAGAATTAAAAGCAAACTTTAAGATTTAATCAACGGCTGGCCGTGGTTCTGGCTTCTGTGCCGTTGGGATTGATGGATGTAGTCTATCTCTTGTTGGACCATCTTTTCTCTGGGCTCAGCGGTTGATGATGAGTGCTGCTGGGGATATCAAGAATTGTACAACAAACCTCCCCATCTCTGAGTGTATAGCAGCTGCTTGGGAGGCCAGCATGACAAGGCAAGGTGCATATGCCACCTGGGAAATAGGGGCCTTAACTGTACCTTCCTTCTTTCCCCACCTGCAGGGACTTGCTCTCAGGAACTATGAAAGGGGGCTCCTCCCTACAATTAGCAAAAGGTGGAAAATCTGGATAATAAATTTTTCTCTCTCTTTTTTTGAATCCATATTACCTTTATTTAAAGTTATATTCTTTTTTCCCAGTTTTATTGAGATTTATTTGACCTAACGTGTTAATTGAAGGTGCACAACATAATGACTTGCTAATATATATATACACATATTGTGAAATGATCGCCACAGGACGTTTAGTAAACATCCGTCACCTCACATAGTTACAAATGTTCTTTCTTGTGATGAGAACTTTTAAGATTTCCTCTCTTAAGCAGCTATCAAATATACAGTATCGTTAACTCTAGTCACCATGCTGTACATTACATCCCCAGGATTTATTTATCTTATAACTGGAAGTGTGTACCTTTTGACCACTTTCACTCATTTCCACCATCCAACATACCTTGTTCTCTGTTTCTGTGAGTCTTGTTTTTTTAGATTCCACCTATAAGTGAGATCATACAGTGTCTGTCTTTCTCTGTCTGACTTTTTCACTTAGCATAACACTCTCAAAGTCCATCTGTATTGTCACAAATGGCAGGACTTCCTTCCTTTTTATGGCTGAATAATATTTCATTATATATACATATATAATTATACATAATATATATGTATATAATTCTCTATCCATTCATCCATCAGTAGACACTTAGATTGCTTCCATGTCTTGGCTATTGTAAATAATGCTGCAATGAACATAGAGATGCAGATATCTTTTCGATTTAGTGTTTTTATTTCCTTCTAATAAATACCCGGGAGTGGAATTGCTGGATCGTGTGGTAGTTCTATTTTAAATTTTTTGAGCAACCTCCATTCTGTTTTCCACAGTGGCCGCACCAATTTACATTCCCACCAACAGTGCACAAGGGCTCCCTTTTCTCCACATCCTTGCCAACACTTGCTATCTCTTGTCTTTTTGATAATACCCATTCTAACAGGTGTAAGATGATAGCTTCCTGTGGTTTTGATTTGCATTTTCCTGATGATTGGTGATGTTGAGCACATTTTCATGTACCTGTTGGCCATCTGTATGTCTTCTTTGGAGAAATGTGTATTCAGTTCCTCTGCCCATTTTTAAATCGGATTGTTTTCTTTCTCTTTTCTGCTTGGACGGCAACAGCAGCACCAGTACCTTTTGCCACAAATGACAGAGCAACTCCCTTTGGCAAAGATGGACTTCAGTTTTTGGATTGTTTTCATGTTTTTTCTTTCTGGTGTGGCTTACGCACTGCCTGTGTATGTCTTGACAAGTAAACCTTCACAATGACAAGCAGTGGCTTGGAGGAGGCCTGAAATAAATGGAACGTGGTGCTAACCTGTGCCCCTTTCTTCATCACGGGTGTCAGCATTCATTTTTTCCTTTCTCTCATCTGGGGCAGGCTTGCTGAGTACTGGGTGTGGGGGTCATGCCTGCCCACCTCTTTCCTGTTGTTTTCCATTTACTGGGTGGATGGGCTCTCAAAGAGTTCTGGCTGAGTAGCCACGCTCTTACCCTGCATGATGGCTTTGGAAGTGAGCGTCCTGGTTGTTGTGCCTGGCGTTGGCACTTCTGTATTACAGACTCACAGCAGGATGCCACATGAAGGCTGGCAGCCCTCGCCAGACCCGGCCTGGATTTTAGCTATCAGGTCATGTCCTCTGGTATGAAACCAGCCTAAGAACTATATGAATTTTTTCTTTTTTCTTTTGCGGTACGCGGGCCTCTCACTGTTGTGGCCTCTCCCGTTGCGGAGCACAGGCTCCAGACGCGCAGGCTCAGCGGCCACGGCTCATGGGCCCAGCCGCTCCGCGGCATGTGGGATCCTCCCAGACCGGGGCACGAACCCGTGTCCCCTGCATCGGCAGGCGGACTCGCAACCACTGCGCCACCAGGGAAGCCCAGAACTATATGAATTTTGAGACAAACTCTATGGGGGTAGAAGTGTGGGGAAGATCATTCTCTTTGTAAGGTATTTTCTCCAAATATGATGGTGCCTCCTTTCTTCCCTTAGAGAATTTGTTATTGCCTCTCTAAGTTCACAACTGCCCTCAAGAAATGACTTGTTTAGACTCACCCATCCTGAGGCAATGTTTCTTCAACTAGCAGAAAATGCTAGTTGTCTCTTGATTCTAGTCCTTCAATCACTAGATTGCTTGAATTTTATCTGGGGCCCTGACTGCCCAAAAGCAAAAACTACATTTGTCTGGCCTCAGCTATCTCTTCTCCTCTCCCACCCTCCATCCCACAGAACTGAATGCAGATGTACTGGGTGCCATGTTGGGTCTTATAAAGGAGGACAACTGAGTAGGGATGACAGAGCAACAAGACAGAAGGAGCCTGGGTCTCAGCTGTCCTTTAAAACTATGTTCTGTATATTGACTTTAGAATTGGTAATTATCTCTTTACTTGAGTATAAAAATCAAATGTCTGTCTCTATAAAAAGCAGCTGTAATTTTAAGTACTTCCCTGGCATGAGATATATCAGGTTTTGAAAAGTAACCAGAGACCACCTTTTGAAAATAAGTTGTGTGAAACAGTTTTGGGCCTAGGTTGGCAAACTATTACTGAAAGGGCCAGATAGTAAATGTTTGAGGCTATGCGGGGCCCATAGGGGCTCTGTTGAAACCACTCAACTCTGTTGTGGCAGAGTGAAAACAGCCACAGACAATACATGAATGAATGGTCGGGGCTTTGTGCCGGCAAAACTTTATTTACAAACACATGTGGCAGACTGGATGAGGCCTTGTGGACTGTAGTTTGCATGACCTCTGACTTAGGGGCTTTTAAAACTGTTCCCTTTTAATGATTTTACTGTTAAATGAGGAGGGGTGTCTACCAACAGGCAAACTCCCCATAAAGGCCCTATGCTATAAATGCTCGCTGATACCAACAAGGGAAGGGCCAAAGCTTGTGCTAGGAGTCTTGGCTCCTAGGTGTTGTGGAAATATTTTGGAGGAAAGTAGGTTTATTTAAGACAACACAACCTCAAATTATAAGTTTCTTTCTTTCTTACAGAACTCCATTTAAAATTTTTAAATCTTACTTCCAGCAGCTCTGTGGAAGATACTGAGCCTGGGAGAGGGTTCAAAGATGTGTGCATCTTCTTTGCATTCATAGTCACAATTTTAGGATATGCCTTCCAAAGTAGGAACTCAAGGATTATTTTCTTGGCCCTTTTCCCAACAAGGGAAGAACCAGAGGTGATTGGGCATTTTTCTGCTTTCATTTTTATTTAGCAAATCTTGACAGGAACGAGGCACACCCATTGAGAATTTAGCAAAGCCGGAAAACCGTGCCATAACATTGGGGGATTTATGGACGTGCTTTCTGAGGTACTTTTGTAGTAAAGCGTCCCTGTGGTTTTGGAATGAGGAATGAGATGTTTATTTTCCTCTTGGAAATGTGTGCCCATGCTTTGATTTCCGTTCCTTTAAATTCAACAAGTCTTCATTGAATACTTTCTATGTGTTCATTCCCTGTAGGTTGAAAGGGGGAAAAAAATGGGACATGGATCCAGGTGTTTCCTCAGGGAAAGGAGGCTCATGGGTTTTGGTTTGATGTCTTATTCCCACTGTTTGCATAGACCAGCATCCTGATGTCGAATACTGTCATGGGTGTTTCACCCTGTTGTTTTACTTCCACATGAGATAATTTGTACCTTTTGTCTCCTCAATGCATCCAAATAGTTGGGACTCTTCTGGGCATCCCTCTTCTTTCAGATATGTCTTGGGAGCGTGTGGTTTCTTAAAACTTAATTTTGTCACAGGCTCCGTCAGAGAAGCATTACTCTGTGCGCTACTGAAGGGATCCAGGATCACCTCATCAAACTTCTGCTTCAGACCCAGAGAAAACAGAGTATGTGGACACAAGATAACCCCCTCTGCAAACAGGGTGCCCTTTGAAAGTGAACATAGCAAATATTCGAGGTGCTTTCCTTCCCACCTTTCCTTTCCCAAGCCATATATGGTAGAGGAGCTTTGCTACTTTCAGTAAAAGGAATTCTTTGATGTAGGAGACTGAACTGGGCTGCTTTTGGCCTGTGGTAAGAGGGGGTTGGAGAAAGGGCAATGAAAGTTCATGGAGGAAGCTGTAGTCTTTAGGTCAAGCTGAGATGTGACCCTCAGAGCTTGCCAAGTCCATGAGGGAACACAAGTTGCCTTTAGACAGCTTCTCAACGATCCCTCTGTGGCCTTGAGTCCCAGGCCTTAGTGAGACGCTCTCTGATGTGAACTGAGCGGGTCACCTCCCACAGCAGGGACCTGCCCTATCCACATAGGAGGCTAACCAGTGGCATCTTCCAAGTAGAGACTTGGGGAATGGAAACATACACACAGAACTCTTAGCTCAATGCCCTGGCTACCTAGATCTGATAATTGGCTTTTTTCCCTCCAATAAAGAGGAATGCTGACTTATTTTTTAAGTTTCCACTCCTACGGAATCCACTGGGGCAAGGTAAACTATCTTTTCCTACCTAATTTGCAAGCTTCCAGCCCTCCCTGAGTCCTGCTAAAATATCTCAAAATGTGTCCGGCTGATTCTGAAACTCTGAAAATAACCATTGCTTTCTCTGACCCACACTCTTGTTTATTTAATCCTCTTAAAAGTCAGAATGGTTGCCAAACCATAGTTTTGGTTTG
Source organism: Leucopleurus acutus (assembly GCF_964270905.1). Classification (NCBI taxonomy): domain Eukaryota; kingdom Metazoa; phylum Chordata; class Mammalia; order Artiodactyla; family Delphinidae; genus Leucopleurus; species Leucopleurus acutus. Next base: position 82,457,495 of record NC_139142.1, on the reverse strand, counting down.
ATTTTATGTTTTTGTATTCTCCCAGGGACACTAGCAACGTCAGTTTTAAAAGGGGCCATGTTTATGGTTATTGTCTAGTCGGCTTACTTTTCTAGTTCTCAGGCAATGACCTAAGACTGTTGTGTTTGAGTTCCCAACACTACTGAGAATGTTGACATTTTAAAGTCCCTCTCAATATTCTCTCTCTCTCTCTCTCTCTCTCTGTCTCTCTGGTCTCACATACACGCACAAACACCCCCCCCCCCCACACACACACACCCCATTCTGAAGAAAAAGACTTTGCTTTTGAAAAAGAGATTTAGTTTTTATTTTGCCTTTTTATCACTAGCGTATTTTTAAGGCGATTTTCTCTTTGGACTTTAAAATTAGTTTCTGAAGCCTAGATTTGTGGTGACATGTTGGTGGCCAGTCAGGATGCTTGGGAGAAGTTTTGGGTCAACAACCAGCATGCTTTTTCCCAGGCCTCTTGAGTTTGCAACACAGGTTAAAAAAGTCTTCTGAGTCCTGGTTTCATTTTCTCAGGAAAGTTTCAGGCGGAGAAACAAAGACTTTGATATCGGAAGGCCTCAGGCTAAAATTCCCACATTCTCTCTTGTAAACTTGGAAAAGTGACTTGATTTCTCTAAATCTCAATTTCCTCATCTGCAAAATGCAGATAAAATCCACTTGAGATCCTTCCGTAGATTGCATGTGCGCATGTCTATAAAGTGGCCAGCCCAGTGTGTGATGTTTATGTGCATGAGAGTCGTTCACTTGCTCTTCCCTGCCTCCTTCCATCCCTGTCTCCTAGCTCCCCTACTTGTCGCTATGAGGACTATGGCCAAGCTAGCCCATCACTCTGTAGTGGCTCCTGTGAATGAAGGGAAGATGTTGAGACTTGGCATGTGAGGTTACATGGTCAACCAAGGTAGGGAGAGAGAATTCTTCCTGGACATGCTGAAGGCAAGAAAGGCAAATTCACTGTTACTGAGCTCTCTTATACACCAGGCACCCTTAGGCCTTTCATCTGTATATTCATTCATCCCAGGAATCAACTGGGAGACACTACCACATGGGCTGGTTTAGCGGGATGGGGCATGGCTGCTGAACACAGAACAAGAATGAAGGGCAACACCCGTTCCTGCTGGTGTGGTGAGCACTATGGGATGTACATAGCAGGTCACCTATCTGAGGGGCCACCTGTTCTCTGTTGACACTCCTTACTGGAACGGCAGGAGAAATGACAACACACACAATGTTCTCTGGAGGCAGGAGGCCCGATTATACTAACTTGAGTAATTCCCTCTGAACAGTCAGTGCGGTGTGAACATACTTGAGGGCAGACCCAGTGGGTGAGTATAGTACTGGGTGGTTTTTTAAAAATAGTGCTGAACACATGGTTGGCATTAAAAAGAGTTATGTTGAATAAAGAAAAGAAGGCTCCTCTCCCCCAGTGCTGGTAGCCTCTTCTACCAAAGACCTTTAACACAATGCATGCTTTCTTTTCATATTTGTTTTCACTCTTCAAAGGCAGGAAGGTATCAGCTAGTAGGCCATCAGCCACTGTGCTGAGAAGTATTCTGAGAGGAGTTTATACAGAAGATCTGTCCCATATTTGCCCAACTAGATGGTTTTTCGCTAAGGTCCCCTTCATTACTTCTTGACATTTGAACTATAACTTCAATGATTGTGGATATTGGCCTAAATTGTCTCAGCTTGCTTATTTATATGGAAGCATAATCAACAGCCCAACACACCACAGGCCCCACCTTAAAATCAGTGGAGCCATTCAAGAGAAAGTAAGCTGGAATCAAGCGAAGACTTGCTGAAAACTGAAGGATGTCACCACAGCACCAGCAGCGTATGAGTGAAGGTCACCAGTGCTCAAGGCTCTTGGCTACCTCATTGCTTTGATATTGATGTGTAGGCTAAGAATGTTGATTAAACTAACAGACTCAAAACAAAGAATCTTATAATGCAGGATCCTATTAAATACTTCAACAGAGCTTGTGAAAGATCCCCACAGTGCTGATTCTATCTATTCATGGAAAGGTACACATGAAATGACTTGCTTTTTTGTGTAGATGATTACCCAAGAAGATGTTGGACATGGGGGACTCTATGTGACCAGGAAACCATAGTCCTCTGAGGGGACTCTGGCAGAGGGCACTGTGGAGAGGAGGAGCTGTTCCTCGGACACCCCTTTGAAGAGCCAGAAGGGAGAGGGAGGTTTGAGGAGGGCTGAGCGGGAGAGAGCAGGGCGGAGGAGCTGGTACACATCATGGGAAGAAGGCAAGGAGAAACCAGGCTGCAGTGAGGTGAGCCCTTGAAAGCCATTTTTTCAGGCTTTTCCCCAAGGAAGGACTCGTGCCCTGCGAGGTAGACTAAGGGGAGATGCTTTAGGTTTAATGGAGGACATTTCAAGGACCTCTTGACTTGCTTGCTGTATCCATCTTGTCAGTGATTATTCTGTGCCCAAGGCACCATGATAGATACTGGAGTTATGAAAGGTATGCGTGAGACTGCCCCCACCTTTGTAGAGACAATGACATCTCCGAGGGGACCAGACCTACACAGAGAAGTGCACACTCTTATTTGCTGAATAATGGAACTTTGTGGAAAGATAGTTCATGCAGCATACACTACGGGGAAGGTGAAACGAGTGCCAAAACCAGAGTCTGATTCACAGCTTGACAATCTTCTTCTCTAATGATGAGCTGTTTTTCAAATATAAATACATTTCACATTCTTTGAAATGACCAAAGACCACTTTTGTCTTCAAAAGGGAAATGTACAGCACAGCCAGGGAGCTGGGTTCTGGGTTTCTTTTTTCCTCTGGTCATAAAGGCAACAGTAGAATAAGACCGAAGAGGGCTCTGTGCTTAGAGATGCCACATGACGTAGGCAGCGGGAGCCACATCAAACTCTTGGGCAGCTTATGGAGACGCCCAGACATCTCTTGCCTGGGCTGAACTGGTGTGAATTATTCTCTGGGTGCTTTTCCCCTTGAACTTTCCCTCTTGTTAACATAGCCTTTTATGGACAATCTCATGTATTTACTCATTTATTTATTCAGCACATATTTTGACCTCCAACTGTGTGTGAGGCACAGCATAAGGTACTGGGTATCCAAGGGTATCCAGGCCCAAACAGCCCTGCCCTCAAGGAACCTAAAATCTAGTGAGGGAGACATTATTAGTTTAATAATAATTGCACACATTGCTTTTTTTGGTGTAATATTGCTGCCTAAAAATTACAATTTGGCCGATTGTAAGATAATTTACAAAGTTTACAACTATTGACTATGGTGTGGTCATTTTCCAAAAGCCACACACACATCATAATTTAATTACAGTGCCAATGAGAGCTAGGTGGGCAAAGTACAGGGTGTGATGAGAACGTATAAGGGTCACCTCCCCTGGCCTGTGAGGGCTGGGGAAAGCTTTCCTGAGGACGTGGCTTTTACTGTAAGACCTGAAGAATGAATAAAGTTGGCCAAGGGAAGAGGAAGTAGAGATGAAGATTAGAAAGTGGTCCAGGCAGAGGGAACAGGATGAACAAAGGCCCTGGGGTCTCTGAAACTAGTCCTGGTCTGGATTTGTAAAGCCTTCCAGGGGTCCTCCAAACTGGTCCCCTTATCCTTTTCAAATAGAGAGAGTTCAAAGTGCCTTCAGTTGCTTACTTTATGTGTCATCAACCCATTCCCAGCTCCCTACCCCTTCCCTGTCTCCCCTACTCTCAGCCCTCTGCCCGTAAGGTACAGTCATCCAAGAGAACCTGCGTGCTGTACTGCCTCTCCCTTGACCCTGGCCAGCAAGTTTTGGTAGGAGACATGTGTCTAGACAAATGATTGGCCTTTGTGAAAGGAAGTGTTTCAGGTCTGAGTCAACCTGACCCGAAGCCAAGAAAGAGATGATAAGGCTGATGGAAAAGATCTCCTTAATGAACGTAAAAAACAGCCCAGAGGTGAAGACATGCAACAGCTTCGGGGTTTCCTGAGACTGCTGTCCCCAGACAGGCTCTCCAAAGCACTCAGGGATAAGAGGTAGGAAGGCTACGTCATTTCCTCTCTGCTACTTGTATTTTAACATTTTCCTGCCTCTCTCACTAATTGCTATTTCCCACACCAACTCTCCAAGCAGTCACCTTTTAGCTTTTGGGGGTACATATTATTCCTCTTAAGTGGGATAAATGTCTAGGTGACATTTACAGGACCAGAGATTATTCAGTCAGCTTTCCTGGTGGTACCCTTTTTTAATCCTTTCAACCTCAGTGTGTTCATTTATAAAATGGTTGGAAAGATGAGCCTATGATGTCACCGTGAGGATTGAGAGTTTAAACAATGGATTATTAATGTTACAGAATGTTGGATATTAAAGAGGAAAATTCCCTTATTTCCTAGTAACCCCAGGTGGCCATTACCCACAGTGGAGGAGTTGTCATCTTATGTGCAGATAAGGGACCTCACTTCAGGCGACCACCAATGCAATAGTAATCTTGCAGGTTTTTTTCTTCTCAGAAATAAGAGAGATAAACAAGGTTTAATTAGTAGCCAAGAGACATAACTTTGTTCTCAATTTGAATGAGAAAAGATTTAAAAATAAATCCACATCTAACCTTTTTAAAATACACTATGATGTACGAAGCCCTTTCAGTATATAAGCATACCTCAGAGATACTCCGAGTTTAAGTTCCAGACCACTGCAATAAAGTGAATATCGCAATAAAGCAAGTCACATGAATTTTCTGGGTTCCCAGTGCAGGTAAAAATTGTATTTATACTATACTGTAGTCTATTAAGTGTGCAATAGCATTATATCTAAAAAAACAATGTACATACCTTAATTTAAAAAAATGTGCTCGGGACTTCCCTGGCGGTCCAGTGGCTGAGACTTTGCCTTCCAATGCAGGGAGTGTGGGTTTGATCCCTGGTCGAGGACCTAAGATCCCACATGCCTCGTGGCCCCAAAACCAAAACATAAAACAGAAGCAGTATTGTAACAAATTCAATAAAGACTTAAAAATAAAAATGGTCCACATCAAAAAATCTTAAAGAAAAAAAATAACGTGCTTGGAAAAATGGTCCCGATAGACTTGCTTGATTCAGGGTTGTCGCAAACCTCCAGTTTATAAGAACCACAGTATTAGTGAAGTGCAGTGAAACACAGAGTTAGTGCTCAAATGTCATTGGTACCCACATCCTGCACGCAGGATGGACTCTTGTTTTGGGGTTATTTGCTTATTTTACTCTATGATTACTTATTATTTATCATCTGTGTCCCCACTCACCCCCCACATTAGAATGTAAGCACCAGATGGGCAGTTACATCATCTCTGTTGCCTACAACAGTGCCTGGAACATGGTAGTGCCTGGAACAAAGAAATATTTGTTTAATAAATAGCTTTAATAACTGTGTTGCTGCTAAAGCAGAGAGATGGAAGCACTCAGAAAGCTAAAAGAAAATTTAGCCTCTTAAAATATGGGACATGTCAAAACCATGAGTGGCCCAGGGTCACCATAGTGGTCTCAGTACTCTGTGTTCCGGCATCCTCTCTTGAAGCCCAGCCTCTCCACGTCTCCAGGGCTGATCTTGGAGTGGGGGCACAGGGAGCTGGGCTGACCACAGAGCAAAGGAAAAGCAGCTCCTGATCCAGCATACAGAGGATCCATCTTTTCTCCCCCTGGGTCTCGAGGATCACAGTATCCCGAGCTGGATAAACTTATGTTTTGACAATGAAGATGGGTAGCTGTGCTAAGGCTCCCCTCAGCATGTGGTTGTGGATGTTCTTTGCCCCAAAGCAGGAATTGGTCAGAATCCTCGGTTTAGAATAGAGACAGAAAAGGTAGATTTTTCCTGTGTCTGTTTGCATATGAGAAAACCCACCTCTGTGTGAGCTTCCAAAATGCCTTCTACTCTGACACAATTCTGTTTGGAGGATAAGCATCAATGGGGCAGCATGCATGGACAGCATTTCCCAGAAAACACACTGCAGGTTCACTGTCTTTGTCAAAGGTGGCGGCGCGTGTGAAGACCGTGACGACACATGTGGCAGGCTTTGGCAGATGCTTAAAAATAGCTGAGGGTTTGGTTAACCGCAGGAAAGCCAGGGTGGGGGGCGGTCCCTCCCCTCTCATGTTCCCTCCCAGATGATTCAGGGTGGTCCTGAACTCGTCAGAAAGCCAGATCTCTGCAGGCCACCTGTTGCCAAGTAACAAGAATCATTTGACACAAGTCACGCGAGTCAAGGACAGTGACTCGAGAAGGCAGGGCAGGGACGTGGAGCCTGGAGGACTCAAGGAAGCTGCTGCAGCCTCATGTGCACAGCCTGATGCTAGAGCTTTGTCCCTGGTGATCCAAAGAGGCATATGGTTGACAGATGCTATTTACAGCCAGGACCAAACCAACTCAAAGAAGCAGAATTCCGTGTAGTACAGTGAGAAAGAAAACATTGGAAAACACCAGCAATTACCAGGCTCACGCCATTTACACATTTGTGTTTGGGGTTCACTTCTGAAATTCACTTTTCCCCGCGCGCTGGTGAGTGTGAGAAATGGAAGCGAGCTTGGGTCGCTTTGACCTCGTCTGCCGCAACGTGAGCAACTTTGAAAGCATGATTTGTAGTGCGGTTAATAGAGAGAAGGTCTCTGCCCCACCCCATACCCTTGAAATGCAAGCTCCTGGAGGGCACCAGCTTGATGAGTCTCTTTTAGGTCTCACCCACCCAGCTCCTCCCCGCATCCCTCCCCGGACCCCGTCCACACACGCTTGGCCCAGCACAACACTGGGTATTTTTGGTGTTTGGTGAATGTTTGCTGAACTGAAAAGCCTTTTTTGCTTGTTTGTTTGTTACCATTTTTACTTGTCTTCTGCTGTTGCTGCTCTGTATCTTGTGTTTTTATAGGGGAGTTTTTCTCCCCTTCTCCTCCTATGTGTGCACGTGGCACATGGAGCTGGCCTTCTGCTTAGGGTGTTCCCAAGCTTGGCATTAGGAGGTACTTTCGTGAGAGGAGTTACTGGCACTAGCCATGGAGAGGGACGAGAACAAAGACAGAGGGGCTGGGGTCCTGATCCCAAGAGTGTGGACGCTGCTCTCCGGGTTGTGGTCCTTCAAGCAGACGTTCCCCACAGTCCTTCCTCTGACTCCACCGGCATCTCTGGTGGCCCGGTCAGCCTGCAGGAGTGGAAAGAACAGGACCAGAATCGGGATCTCCAGGGCCTCGCTGGGGCTCTGCTCTGCGACTGTGCAAGCTCCATCCCATCTTTGGGTTTCGATTTCTTCAACTATGAAAGGAAGGCACGTTGATGACCATGGGGTCATCGAAGGGGTTGATGACCATGATGGTACTGGGTAGCTCAGTACCGAGTCTACCATCCCCTATCCAGTACTATGCTTCCTCCTTGGATGAGTGTCTGCCTGCCCGAAGCCCTCTGGCACAATGACCTCCTGTAACAACTGTGGTGACTTTTAGAATTGTCTAGCACATAACATGATTCTCTTCCTCTTGTGTCTCTCAGGCAAGATCCAGGTTTACAAATGTAGGGGCTTGGGGTTGGGAGAGGATCTAGGGGGTGGGAAGAGAGGCTTACGCAGCATGATGTGCCCTTCCGGTGGGAAGAGGTGTCACCCAGCAGAACGGCTTCCAGAATTCTCAGGGCTGGCCTGTTTCAGCTTCAGAATCTGGATGTACAGAACCTGACTGGGGCCTGTGGTGCTGGCGTGAATCAGACTGATGGACGAGATGGCAATTCATAGGAACAACAAGGTAGAGACTTTGAATCCACACGACTATTTCCTCTTGTTAGGCTTAGAAACGTAAGTCCAATAAAATATATATAATAATATATATATAAAATAATACAGCCTTACAAACGCAGACCTAATAATTCTGTGCGTGACCATGATTTGTCATTTTATTTCAATGTGTCCGTCAGGGTCTTCTGCAGTTGGGATTTCCCCAGGGACTGGTCAGTCCACCGCATGCTCTCCTCCTTCATAACTGCCCTATCTTCCTCCATCTGACACATGAAAATGCAGTTGAGGGTGAAGACCCAGAGACTGGTAGCTTTCCTTTTCCCTGGACCTCACCCTATTCACCTGGGGAGCGGGGTGGGGGTGGGGGTAAATAAAATTCCTTCCCTCCAAGACTCTTGTTGTGAGTAGTTTACTCAAAGCCTGCAAGGCAGTTGGCTGTGACCCAGGGCTTTAATCTGCCCATTTTGACTAGTAAGGACCATTGCCAAGAAGCACCCGTGGGCTTCCCTGGTGGCGCAGTGGTTGAGAGTCCGCCTGCCGATGCAGGGGACGCAGGTTCGTGCCCCGGTCCGGGAGCATCCCACATGCCGCGGAGCGGCTGGGCCCGTGAGCCATGGCCGCTGAGCCTGCGCGTCCGGAGCCTGCGTTCTGCAACGGGAGAGGCCACAACAGTGAGAGGCCCGCGTACCGCAAAAAAAAAAAAAGAAAGAAAGAAAAAAGAAGCACCCATGATTTGAGATATTTCACTGCCAATGCAGAATGGCTTATCAGAGAACCCATGTGGATGGCTGGATCAGGTCCACGTGTGCAGAAAGGCTTAATGCTCATTCTCCTTCTCCAGCAGCATTCCTGGCTCACCAAGAGAGGAAATGTGCATTGTCATTGAATTGTGAGTGAGGGGATGAATGTGCAGTGGCGTGGTGGGGAGGGTGGGGTTCCTGTCCAAGGTAGGAGTCATTCTAGGTACTGCTTTCCAAATTAAGTACCATGAAGCTTGGCATTTGATTCCATAATTCTCTTTGCTCCATTAGGACAGCTGGCAGGGATGTAGTGAATGATCGTCTTATTTGGAGTTGATTAATTCCATAAGCCTCAGTTTACAAATGTTTGCAATAAAGAACAAGCAGATAAAAGTGAGAATTGACAGATGGAGCATCAATCCTTTGATGTCAAGGACAAAACAGTCAAGTTCTTGTGAGTGACTTTCCAAATTAGCCCTGCCATGCCTGGTGGAGCTGGGCACTGGGCCTTTAGAGAGGACCACTGGCCTGTTTTGCAGGTCCCCACCCAGGCCTGACTCATATCCAATCTCTGGAGACCTATTGGAAAGTTCAAACTTGGCAATCACTTAGACATAAGGTTGGGGTCTGGTTTAGACTCTTCTGGAAGTCAAGGTGGGTTTCTTGGTTTATAAAATATTGACTTTTTAGAGAAATGAGAAGTTATGCAACTTTAACATACACACACACACACACACACACACACACACACACAATCTGGAAACTATATCTAGGTTGGCAGAAGAAACTTGCTGTCTCATCTTTGAGGTGTGGTCTGTCTCTACATCTGGAGGTTTTTAATTTCTTGCAAGGAATTCTTGTTAGGTGCTTGAAAAAGCCATCTGTTCATTTTGTTTGTGCCTCATCTTCCCATCTAGACAAGAGCCTTCTTGAAGCACAGTGATTTTATCAGATGTTAATTTGCATGCTCCATTGTACTGAGCGCAGCGCTTGCCAGAACTGGTGCTCCGTGATGTTTGCATTGATGCACAATAGACCTGCTGTTTCTCAGCATCCCTGTGGGTCCAGGCAGATGCACGAAATGGATGACTAGAAGACATCTCTGACACTCTGTGTGAGTTGAATTCCCTGGGAAGCAGATGCTGAGATAGAGTTAGAAGTGCAGGAGGTCTAGGGAGTGGAGGGATAATGCCTGTAAAAGACATAAGCGGGGAGGAACAGGATTGGGCAGGGAAAGCGTTCTGAGACCAGTGCAGATCTCACATCTGTGAAAGGAAACGTGGGGGAGGCAGGATGCAGCAAGGGGAGTCTCAAACTACAACACAGATCTGACAGAGTCTTGGAAAACCCTAAAGGGAGTTCCCTAGAAAGAGATGGCCATTGCAGGAGTCCCGTATTGGGCAGGAAGGAGCAGACCCTGGTGTCCCCGCCGTGTGCCATCGTGGCTGAGGGCTGCCTGCGAACATTGGGGGCTTCAGCACAGAAGTGGAAGCGCAGGCCCTGAAGGTGCCAACAGTTGGAGGCTGTCAGCTTCCTGCACTTCTTACAGCTGAATCCTTCCTTGAAGGGAGGTCCAGGCAGATTGACCTCCACAGGTGCACACGTTCTGTCCCTTGACAGAATGGAATGGTTATGAATTTGGTCTGGATGGGTAGAATGGCACACCTTGTCCCATCCTACCCATCCAGACCAAATTCGTAACCAACTGCCGTTAAGTTTATCTCGAAGATATTTTAAAGGTTGGTTTACTTATGCATGACTCCTCAACTAGCCCAGGTAGCGTCCTCTCTCTTAATCTCGTGGCCAGTTTCATGAGCGTGTGACCAGTCACACAGGGTCCGACACTCTAAAGAACCCTTCACTTGGGGTTTACTGCTGCGCATTAGCTGTCTTGAAGTTCTTAGCGATAATTTTGTATTTGAATTTGTATTTTGTAAGTGAAGTCCAATGGGAGAGTAGAGCAGGCGCTGGGGGCTTGGAGTCTTGGCTAACATGTGATCCCATCTCCTGCTGCCTCCCGCCTCCTCAGATAATTATTGGCTACTAAATCCCTGGTCCCTGGCACCCCAGGCTCTACCTAGTCTCTTCACCACCTTCTGCCTCTGATGGGGACCTGGGCACGTGTGGGGAGGTTTGGGGTTGAGTGTGGGATCTTGGGACAGGGAATGGAGATGCCCATTCCTGTCCAGGACTGGCAGTGCCAAGGTGCAGTTGGCAGGTGACTCGGTGAGGGTGAGCCTACCCACCCCCAGTGCGGGTACCTAGCATGTCCTGGCACAGAGGCTGCAATATTTTTGAAGGTCACCCTTTGCTATGGGTTGGGAGGCAGGCCTATGAAAAGGGGCGATACCTAGCTCACTTCCCCACTCCTAGCTGAGGTATAGCACTTTAGTCTGGAAGATGGCAGGACAGGACCCCCAGGCGCCTGTGAGGGCCGCCCCATGCTATCCCCACGACCAAGGGAGCACGACACTGAACAGGAAATAAAAACCACCAGCACAGATTGAGAGAGAGAGAGAGAGACTGAAGAAGAAAGGAAACAGCTTTGTACCTTTAAAAGCACTTTAAATACATATCTTTAGAAGGACTTTTATCCTGCTTTGTGAACAAGGGGCCTCACAGTGTCATTTTGCACTGATTCCTACAAATTAAGTAGCCGGTCCTGCCTGGACCACTGCGGTAACTTCCTAGCTGTCTCATGACATCCACCTAGGGTGCCTCTAACCTGTTCTCCACATCACAGAGAGTCAGTGCTCCAAACCCAAATCTGATTAGCTTACCGCCTCCCCCAGTGAGGGCCCCTGACTAGCTCCCCAGGGTCACAGGGTGGAGTCCTGTGGGGCCTGAAGCAGATGCTGGCCCTGCTCTGCCTGTTTACTACACCTGGGGTGGTTCCTCTCCCTGCAAACAGCGCCCTGCTCTCTCTTTCTCGGGAGGCACTGCCAGGTCCCCAGGAGCACCCTGAACCAGTGGGGATCAGGGTCAGGGATCAATGGATCGGTTCACCTTTCTTCCCCCACAGAGGGGCAAATCTGAGGTATGTTCTGTACGGTCTCTCAGGGGTCCTGGTTGAACTGGGCTCGCAGCAGAAAGCCTCTCATTACTGCCCCATTATTGCTTTCCTCCCTTCTCTCTCTCTCTCTTTCTTCCTCCCTCACTGAGTGCTCTGGAATCATCTCCTAATTAAACAACCTGAACCCAATCCTTGCCTCCAAATCTGGTTCTCTGGAACCCAAACTAGACCAGCCCCATCTACCTTCATCCTGCCCTGCTTTCCCTCTACCCCTTTAAGTTTGCTGACTGTGCCATGCTCCTTCCCTTCATGGCCTCCGTACTCACTGTTCTTTTTGAAATGCTTCCCACCCATTCTCCATCCCAATTCCCCAATCCTAATTAACTCCTATCCATCCTTCAGACCTCAGCTGAAAAAGCTTCCACAGGGAAGACTTTCCTGACTCAGAGTCCTAGGTAGATTCTTTAAATATATATTCTCAGACCCTCTGTTTCTTTTGCATCTGACAACTTAGCTTGGTTTGTTAATTTGTGTCAATTATAACGATAATTTCATTAATACCTATCTTTTTCTGTAGTGTATAAGCTTCCCGAGAGGAATGATCGCATCCCTTATTGCTTTCCATTTTTTTAATCCAAGGCCTGGCTCATTGTTGGTACCCAACAAATATTTACTAAAAGCCAAATGAGTTTAAAGATATCTTAAAATTGTTACAGAGGCCACTCACACTGACAAGAATGCTGAGTCATTTAAGATGTGAGAACTTGGGCCAGTTTCTCAAACTCTCTGAGCCTCAATTTCCTAATGTGAAAATGTGGGTATTAATAGCCCATATGTTTGGGGATTTTTGTAAGAAGTAGATAAGATAATGTAGGTAAAGTGCTTAGGAGGGTGTCTGACATACAATAAGTGCTAATTAAAATGTTAGATTTGTTTCTATCCATATAATTTGTGAGGAATAGGGATTACGTGGAAGAATGATTACGAGGAGGAAAATAGAACCTATGAGAAAAGGTAAAAATGATGGAATCAGTGTGTCTGGAACAAGAAAGATGAAGGATTATGAAATGCCACATCGAGAATAGAGGGAGTCTGCGGGACATTACAAGGGGCTATAGATTTCCATCTTCACTCAATATGGGATGTGAGAAAATTTTGATAAATATCAACATGTTAGATATGTCAGCTGTTAGGGACCCAAGTTTAATGCTGTCTCCCTCTCATTTCTTAACTACTGTCATGATGATTTGGTCACAGTTACTCTACTTGTTGGTATCTCTGTGTTGCAAGAGGTTTATAACACGTCACTAAAAACTGAAATCAGTGTTTCAGGGCAACGTAGTGGTTTCTATTCAGGCACAGGCAGCCAACGGCACATCCCGTCTTTGCGTGTTTTCTGTTTCATGTGTTCTCCAGATGAGCAATTAACATTTCAATGTGCATTTCAGTGCTTTTTAAAGAGGAGGAAGTGTAAGACATTGGAACAGACTTGTGACATGAATTCTCTGATATAATTAAAAGTTGAGATGGGTGAACTCTTGCCTAGGACTTAGATTTCTGCAGCCTGAAACTTATTTCATTTTTGCCCATTTATTTCAGTTATGTATTTAGTTAATATATACTGTATTTATTTTTTTGCATTTAAGCATTTAATATTTCTATCCAAATATGTGTGTACTTGTTAATTATTCAGACATTTAGTGAATATTTATTAAGCATCTTCCAGGTGGAAGGGGTAATGCAAGGATTCAGGGAAGAACTGGAGGTGTTCATTCTGATCGGAGAGCGAAAAATCTAGAGCACAGATAATTCCTCCTTTGATTAAGTGTTACTTAGCATTTGCTCTATTCCAGGCACTGTTCTAGGCACTGGTGATATGGCCTTCAAAAAACACGGTCTTTTCTTGGAGCCTACAGTATATAATTCCAGATTATATGTGGTAAATTTCATAAAAGAGGACTACCAAAGCACTCTTCAAATTTAGAAAAGTAAGAGCACATCCATCCAGGAATCTTTCAAGGAGGAGGTGGGCCTTAGAGAAAAGATAGGCATCTGCCAGCAGACTAAAAGGCCTGGGGCTCTCCAGGTGGAGAGAGGACATAGAGGGGATAAGACTCTGATTCTCAATTCCACCAAGAAATTCTCTGATGCTAGCTGAGTATCCTACAGTTCAACTCAATTCTGACACTGTCGACCTGGAGGTAACATCAGACCCCACAGGTTAAGGGCTCAATCTCGCGAGACTGCCCCCACTTCAGATGCCAATAGCAAGTCCGGGTTGTTACCTGTGCTTCTCACCAACCAGCTATAAATCCCCTGAGCCCTTCCTTGGGTTTGATTAATTTGCTAGAATGGCTCACCGAACTCAGGACACCCCTTTACTCACTAGATTACCAAGGATATTGGTAATCCTTGGTATTTATTACAAAGGATATTAAAGGATACGGAGCAACAGCCAGATGAAAGAATACATAGGGTGAGGTGTGAAGCAAATGAACTTCTGTCCTGTGAGGTTTGGGCCCAGTATGGTGGCACATGGAGGTGTTCTGTTTCCCCAGCCTGGAAGCTGTCTGAACCCTGTCCTTTTTCGGTTTTTATGGAGGCTTCATTACACAGTCATGACTAAGTCATTGGCCATTGGCTATTGATTTAACCTACAGCTACCTCCCCCCGCCCCACCCCCAGAAGTCACTGGGGAGGGACTGAAAATTCTAACCTTCTAATCACAAGGTTGGGTCCCCTGGCAACCAAACCCCATCCTTAGGTGTTTTCCAAGAGTCACCTCATTAACATAACAAAAGACAGCTTTATAGTTCTTTTCACTTGGAAAATTCCAAGAGTTTTTAGAGCCCTGTGCCAGGAGTGAGATGGAAGACCGTGTGTGTGTGTGTGTGTGTGTGTGTGTGTGTGTGTGTGTGTGTGTGTGTGTGTGTGTGTGTATGTATATATATAATTATATATCACAGGAAGCTGGAGGGTTTGAACACATATTGCAAATCATCTATTAAAGAGTTGACTGGAAAAATAAAAAAAAAAAAATGGAGAGAAAGCTACAGAGCAGGATCTCTCATCCTCTGTACTACTGACATGGGCTGGATAAATTTTTGTTGTAGTGGGCTGTCTTGGGCATCACAGAATGTTTAGCAGCAGATGCCAGTAAACTGCCTCTGCCAGTTGTGACAAACAGAAATGTCTGCAGACATGGCCAAATCTGCCCCCCACCATTGAGGACCACCATAGTCCAGTGACATCAGGTTGTGGGGGAACTTAACTACCGCAGTAGGAAGGACTGATTTCAAGTGGATATCAAGGGCCCAACAATATCAACTAAAGAATTAAGTTGTTGGATTTATGTATCAGATTGAAATCAGGAGATATTGAAAGGGTGTGTGATGGGGAGGTTATTGAAGAAGAGCTGGTAATAAGGGATTAACAAAGTCATGAAAGGAAGAGAAAAAAAAGGAAAGAAGATGGTAGAAAGTATGTTAGTTGTCTACATTTCCTCAGTTGTTTCCAAGTCTTTTACATCTGTTGTTTGTTTGATTTATTCTTGTTTTTTTTTTTTTACATCTTTATTGGAGTATAATTGCCTTACAATGGTGTGTTAGTTTCTGCTTTATAACAAAGTGAATCAGTTATACATATACATATGTTCCCATATCTCTTCCCTCTTGCGTCTCCCTCCCTCCCACCCTCCCTATCCCACCCCTCCAGGCGGTCACAAAGCACCGAGATGATCTCCCTGTGCTATGCGGCTGCTTCCCACTAGCCATCTACCTTACATTTGGTACTGTATATATGTCCATGCCTCTCTCTCGCTCTGTCACAGCTTACCCTTGCCCCTCCCCATATCCTCAACTCCATTCTCTAGTAGGTCTGTGTCTTTATTCCTGTCTAACCCCTAGGTTCTCCATGACATTTTTTTTCCCTTAAATTCCATATATATGTGTTAGCATATGGTATTTGTCTTTCTCTTTCTGTCTTACTTCACTCTGTATGACAGACTCTAGGTCTATCCACCTCACTACAAATAGCTCAATTTCGTTTCTTTTTATGGCTGAGTAATATTCCATTGTGTATATGTGCCACGTCTTCTTTATCCATTCATCCGATGATGGACACTTAGGTTGTTTCCATCTCCGGGCTATTGAAAATAGAGCTGCGATGAACATTTCGGTACATGATTCTTTTTGAATTATGGTTTCTCAGGGTATACGCCCAGTAGTGGGATTGTTGGGTCAAATGGTACTTCTATTTGTAGTTTTTTAAGGAACCTCCATACTGTTCTCACAGTGGCTTTATCAATTTACATTCCCACCAACAGTGCAAGAGGGTTCCCTTTTCTCCACACCCTCTCCAGCATTTATTGTTTCTAGATTTTTTGATGATGGCCATTCTGACTGGTGTGAGATGATATCTCATTGTAGTTTTGATTTGTATTTCTCTAATGATTAATGATGTTGAGAATTCTTTCATGTGTTTGTTGGCAGTCTGTATACCTTCTTTGGAGAAATGTCTATTTAGGTCTTCTGCCCATTTTGGGATTGGGTTGTTTGTTTCTTTGTTATTGAGGTTCATGAGCTGCTTATAAATTTTGGAGATTAATCCTTTGTCAGTTGCTTCACTTGCAAATATTTTCTCCCATTCTGAGGGTTGTCTTTTGGTTTTCTTTATGGTTTCCTTTGCTGCGCAAAAGCTTTGAAGTTTCATTAGGTCCCATTTGTTTTTATTTCCATTTCTCTAGGAGGTGGATCAAAAAGGATCTTCCTGTGATTTATGTCATAGAGTGTTCTGCCTATGTTTTCCTCTAAGAGTTTGATAGTTTCTGGCCTTACATTTAGGTCTTTAATCCATTTTGAGCTTATTTTTGTGTATGGTGTTAGGGACTGATCTAATCTCATACTTTTACATGTATTTGTCCAGTTTTCCCAGCACCACTTATTGAAGAGGCTGTTCTTTCTCCACTGTACATTCCTGCCTCCTTTATCAAAGATAAGGTGACCATATGTGTGTGGGTTTATCTCTGGGCTTTCTATCCTGTTCCATTGATCTATATTTCTGTTTCTGTGCCAGTACCATACTGTCTTGATTACTGTAGCTTTGTAATACAGTCTGAAGTCAGGGAGCCTGATTCCTCCAGCTCCATTTTTCGTTCTCAAGATTGCTTTGGCTATTCGGGGTCTTTTGTGTTTCCATACAAATTGTGAAATTTTTTGCTCTAGTTCTGTGAAACATGCCAGTGGTAGTTTGATAGGGATTGCATTGAATCTGTAGATTGCTTTGGGTAGTAGAGTCATTTTCGCAATGTTGATTCTCCCAATCCAAGAACATGGTATATCTCTCCATCTATTTGTATCATCTTTAATTTCTTTCATCAGTGTCTTATAATTTTCTGCATACAGGTCTTTTGTCTCCTTAGGTAGGTTTATTCCTAGATATTTTATTCTTTTTGTTGCAGTGGTAAATGGGAGTGTTTTCTTGATTTCACTTTCAGATTTTTCATCATTAGTGTATAGGAATGCCAGAGATTTCTGTGCATTAATTTTGTATCCTGCTACTTTACCAAATTCATTGATTAGCTCTAGTAGTTTTCTGGTAGCATCTTTAGGATTCTCTATGTATAGTATCATGTCATCTGCAAACAGTGACAGCTTTACTACTTCTTTTCTGATTTGGATTCCTTTCATTTTCCTTTCTTCTCGGATTGCTGTGGCTAAAACTTCCAAAACTATGTTGAATAAGAGTGGTGAGAGTGGGCAACCTTGTCTTGTTGCTGATCTTAGTGAAAATACTTTCAGTTTTTCACCATTGAGGATGATGTTGGCTGTGGGTTTGTCATATATGACCTTTATTATGTTGAGGAAAGTTCCCTCTATGCCTACTTTCTGCAGGGTTTTTATCATAAATCGGTGTTGAATTTTGTCGAAAGCTTTCTCTGCATCTATTGAGATGATCATATGGTTTTTCTCCTTCAATTTGTTAATATGGTATATCACATTGATTGATTTGCGTATATTTAAGAATCCTTGCATTCCTGGAATAAATCCCACTTGATCATGGTGTATGATCCATTTAATGTGCTGTTGGATTCTGTTTGCTGGTATCTTGTTGAGGATTTTTGCATCTATGTTCATCAGTGATATTCGCCTGTAGTTTTCTTTCTTTGTGACATTCTTGTCTGGTTTTGGTATCAGGGTGACGGTGTCCTCGTAGAATGAGTTTGGGAGTGTTCCTCCCTCTGCTATAATTTGGAAGAGTTTGAGAAGGATAGGCGTTAGCTCTTCTCTAAATGTTTGATCGAATTCGCCTGTGAAGCCATCTGGTCCTGGGCTTTTGTTCGTTGGAAGATTTTTAATCACAGTTTCAATTTCAGTGCTTGTGATTGGCCTGTTCATATTTTCTATTTCTTCCTGATTCAATCTTGGCTGGTTGTGCATTTTTAAGAATTTGTCCATTTCTTCCAGGTTGTCCATTTTATTGGCATAGAGTTGCTTGTAGTAATCGCTCATGATCTTTTGTATTTCTGCAGTGTCAGTTGTTACTTCTCCTTTTTCATTTCTAATTCTATTGATTTGAGTCTTCTCCCTTTTTTTCTTGATGAGTCTGGCTAATGGTTTATCAATTTTGTTTATCCTTTCAAAGAACCAGCTTTTAGTTTTATTGATCTTTGCTATTGTTTCCTTCATTTCTTTTTCATTTATTTCTGATCTGATTTTTATGATTTCTTTCCTTCTGCTAACTTTGGGGTTTTTTTGTTCTTCTTTCTCTAATTGCTTTAGGTGCAAGGTTAGGTTGTTTATTCGAGATGTTTCCTGTTTCTTAAGGTAGGATTGTATTGCTATAAACTTCCCTCTTAGAACTGCTTTTGCTGCACCCCATAGGTTTTGGGTCGTTCTGTCTCCATTGTCATTTGTTTCTAGGTATTTTTTTATTTCCTCTTTGATTTCTTCAGTGATCACTTCGTTATTAAGTAGTATATTGTTTAGCCTCCATATGTTTGTAGTTTTTACAGATCTTTTCCTGTAATTGATATCTAGTCTCATAGCATTGTGGTCGGAAAATATACTTGATACAATTTCAATTTTCTTAAATTTGCCAAGGCTTGATTTGTGACCAAAGATATGATCTATCCTGGAGAATGTACCATGAGCACTTGAGAAAAATGTGTATTCTGTTGTTTTTGGATGGAATGTTCTATTAATAGCAATTAAGTCTATCTTGTTTAATATATCATTTAAAGCTTGTGTTTCCTTATTTATTTTCATTTTGGATGATCTGTCCATTGGTGAAAGTGAGGTGTTACAGTCCCCTACTATGAATGTGTTACTGTTGATTTCCCCTTTTATGGCTGTTAGTATTTGCCTTATGTATTCAGGTGCTCCTATGTTGGGTGCATAAATATTTACAATTGTTATATCTTCTTCTTGGATCGATCCCTTGATCATTATGTAGTGTCCTTCTTTGTCTCTTCTAATAGTCTTTATTTTAAAGTCTGTTTTGTCTGATATGAGAATTGCTACTCCAGCTTTCTCTTTGTTTCCATTTGCATGAAATATCTTTTTCCATCCACTTACTTTCAGTCTGTATGTGTCTCTAGGTCTGAAGTGGGTCTCCTGTAGACAGCAAATATATGGGTCTTGTTTTTGTATCCATTCAGCCAATCTGTGTCTTTTGGTGGGAGCATTTAGTCCATTTACATTTAAGGTAATTATTGATATGTATGTTCCTATTCCCATTTTCTTAATTGTTTTGGGTTCGTTATTGTAGGTCTTTTCCTTCTCTTGTGTTTCCTGCCTAGAGAAGTTCCTTTAGCAGTTGTTGTAAAGCTGGTTTGGTGGTGCTGAACTCTCTCAGCTTTTGCTTGTCTGTAAAGGTTTTAATTTCTCCATCAAATCTGAATGAGATCCTTGCTGGGTAGAGTAATCTTGCTTGCAGGTTTGTATCCTTCATCAGTTTAAATATGTCCTGCCAGTCCCTTCTTGCTTGCAGAGTTTCTGCTGAAAGATCAGCTGTTAACCTTATGGGGATTCCCTTGTGTGTTATTTTTTTTTCCCTTTCTGCTTTTAATATGCTTTCTTTGTATTTAATTTTTGACAGTTTGATTAATATGTGTCTTGGCGTATTTCTCCTTGGATTTATCCTGTATGTGACTCTATGTGCTTCCTGGAACTGATTAACTATTTCCTTTCCCATATTAGGGAAGTTTTCAACTATAATCTGTTCAAATATTTTCTCAGTCCCTTTCTTTTTCTCTTCTTCTTCTGGAACCCCTATAATTTGAATGTTGGTGTGTTTAATGTTGTCCCAGAGGTCTCTGAGCCTGTCCTCAGTTCTTTTCATTCTTTTTTCTTTATTCTGCTCTGCAGTAGTTATTTCCACTATTTTATCTTCCAGGTCACTTATCCATTCTTCTGCCTCAGTTATTCTGCTATTGATCCCATCTAGAGTATTTTTCATTTCATTTATTGTGTTGTTCATCATTGTTTGTTTCATCTTTAGTTCTTCTAGGTCCTTGTTAAATGTTTCTTGCATTTTGTCTATTCTATTTCCAAGATTTTGGATCATCTTTACTATCATTATTCTGAGTTCTTTTTCAGGTAGACTGCCTATTTCCTTTTCATTTGTTAGGTCTGGTGGGTTTTTATCTTGCTCCTTCATCTGCTGTGTGTTTTTCTGTCGTCTCATTTTGCTTATCTTACTGTGTTTGGGGTCTCCTTTTTGCAGGCTGCAGGTTCGTAGTTCCCGTTGTTTTTGGTGTCTGCCCCCAGTGGCTAAGGTTGGTTCAGTGCTTTGTGTAGGCTTCCTGGTGGAGGGGACTAGTGCCTGTGTTCTGGTGGATGAGGCTGGATCTTGTCTTTCTGGTGGGCAGGTCCACTTCTGGTGGTGTGTTTTGGGGTGTCTGTGGACTTATTATGATTTTAGGCAGCCTCTCTGCTAATGGGTGGGGTTGTGTTCCTGTCTTGCTAGTTGTTTGGCATAGGATGTTCAGCACTGTAGCTTGCTGGTCGTTGAGTGAAGCTGGGTGCTGGTGTTGAGATGGAGATCTCTGGGAGATTTTCGCCATTTGATATTATGTGGAGCTGGGAGGTCTCTTGTGGACTAGTGTCTTGAAGTTGGCTCTCCCACCTCAGAGGCACAGCACTGACTCCTGGCTGCAGCACCAAGAGCCTTTCGTCCACACGGCTCAGAATAAAAGGGAGAAAATGTAGAAAGAAAGGTTTAGTAGAAGTAGAAAGAAAGAAAGAAAGGAGGGAGGGAGGGAGGGAGGAAGGAAGGAGGGAAGGAGGAAAGGAAGGAAAAAGAGAAAGAAAGAAGATAAAGTAAAATAACATAAGATAAAATATAATAAAGTTATTAAAATAAAAATATAATTATTGAGAAAAAAATTAAAAAAAAAAACGTACGGATAGAACCCTCGAACAAATGGTGGAAGCAAAGCTATACAGACAAAAATCTCACACAGAAGCATACACATACACACTCACAAAAAGAGGAAAAGGGGAAAAAATCATAAATCTTGCTCTCAAAGTCCACCTCCTTTATTTGGGATGACTCTGTCTATTCAGGTATTCCACAGATGCAGGGTACATCAAGTTGATTGTGGAGCTTTAATCCACTGCTTCTGAGGCTGTTGGGAGAGAGTTCCCTTTCTCTTCTTTGTTCTCACAGCTCCCAGGGGCTCAGCTTTGGATTTGGCCCCACCTCTGCGTGCAGGTCGCTGGAGGCGTCTGTTCTTCGCTCAGACAGGATGGGGTTAAAGGAGCCGCTGATTCGGGGGCTGTGGCTCACTCAGGCCGGGGGGGAGGGTGGGGCACGGAGTGCGGGGCGGGCCTGCGGCGGCAGAGGCCGGCGTGACGTCGCAGCAGCCTGAGGCGCGCCGTGCGGTCATCCGGGTTAGCTATCCCTGGATCCCGGGACTCTGGCAGTGGCGGGCTGCAGAGGCTCCCTGGAAGAGGGGTGTGGAGAGTGACCTGTGCTCGCACACAGGCTTCTTGGCGGCGGCAGCAGCGGCTTTAGCGTCTCATGCCCGTCTCTGGGGTCCGCGCTTTGAGCCGCGGCTCGCGCCCGTCTCTGGAGCTCCTTTAAGCAGCGCTCTTAATCCCCTCTCCTCGCTCACCAGGAAACAAAGAGGGAAGAAAAAGTCTCTTGCCTCTTCGGCACCTCCAGACTTTCCCCCGGACTCCCTCCCGGCTAGGCTAGCCGTGGCGCACTAGCCCCCTTCAGGCTGTGTTCACGCCGCCAACCCCTGCGCTCTGACCGAAGGCCAAGCCTCAGCTCCCAGCCCCGCCTGCCCCGGCAGGTGAGCAGACAAGCCTCTCGGACTGGTGAGTGCCGGTCGGCCCCGATCCTCTGTGCGGGAATCTCTCTGCTTTACCCTCCGCACCCCTGTTGCTGTGCACTCCTCCGTGGCTCCGACCCTCCCCCCCTCCGCCACCCGCAGTCTCCGCCCTTGAAGGGGCTTCTAGGGTGTGGAAACGTTTCCTCCTTCCCAGCTCCCTCCCACTGGTGCGGGCCCCATCCCTATCCTTTTGTCTCTGTTTATTCTTTTTTCTTTTGCCCTACCCAGGTACATGGGGGGTTTCTTGCCTTTTGGGAGGTCTGAGGTCTTCTGCCAGCGTTCAGTAGGTGTTCTGTAGGAGTTGTTCCACGTGTAGATGTATTTCTGGTGTATCTGTGGGGAGGAAGGTGATGTCCGCGTCTTACTCTTCCGCCATCTTCCCGGAAGCTCTCCACCACTCCTGACTTATTCTTCCGATTGTTGAAGGCTGAATGCTAAAATTTGCTCTTTTTGTAAAAAATTATTTATTTATTTATTTTTGGCTGCGTTGGGTCTTCTTTGCTGGGCACGGGCTTTTCTCTAGTTGCGGTGAGTGGGGGCTAGTCTTCGTTGCAGTGCATGGGCTTCCCACTGCGGTGTCTTCTCTTGTTGTGGAGCACGGGCTCTAGGTGTGTGGGCTTCAGTAGTTGTGGCTCGGGGGCTTAGCAGTTGTGGCTTGTGGGCTGTAGAGCGCAGGCTCAGTAGTTGTGGCGCACTGGCTTAGTTGCTCTGCGGCATGTGGGATCTTCCCAGGTAAGGGATCTAGTCTGTGTCCCCTGCACTGGCAGGCAGATTCTTTATCACTGTGCCACCAGGGAAGTCCCTAAAATTTGCTCTTGGAGGAGAGATACTACACAATGTTGTAAAGGTAACCTGAAATCATTTTTTTATTGTAGGTGAAGCAGGTTTCTTAAGGGACACTTCTGCCTTGGAGAAGTGAAGGACAGAAAATTGTATAACCATCCGGGTTGTCTTGAGATTATAGGAAATTGAAGAGCAAGTGATTCAGTCCCTTCCGGGCACTCTGGTGGTGGTTCCAGACTGGCAAGAGCTGAAAAGATGTGTTTATCTTTCCAACCGTAAATTCAGCCATCTTTATAGAAAACTTGGGAAGGGCAACTCTACATCCATTCCATAGTATGTGGGGTCAGTGTGTATGCATGCGTGCGTGTGTGCGTGTGTGTGTGTGTGCGTGTGTGCATGTGTGTGTGTGTGCGTGTGTGTTTCCTTCCTCCAGCCTTACACCAGTAGGGCTCGAACTTACTGTGTGTGCCCCTTGCAGGGTTCTCTGTTTCAGAGTGGTCGCAAGCAGGAAATATGGAAGTACGTTTCCAAGACCCGTACTTCTGCTGATATATTGTAGGATGTTGGGCCAACCACTTAACCTCTCTGTGCCCTTGCTTTAGGTCACTGAGAATGAGGAAGCATGATTGATTCCATGAAACATTTAACTTTCAAAATTGGTTGTGTTCAAAGAGATTGAGTGTCCTGGCTACTTGGCTCTCGCTTAGTTAATCTCACATTTCTAAGTCATGATCAAACTTTGGATTGTGGTGGAGTCAACAGACAATTAGTGCCTCTCTGAATTTACCACAAATCTGGTCTTGAACCTGGACACGAAGGTCCAAATCTTAGCCTTTAATATGCTTTCTCAAGTCCTTCTCGAGGCTCTGTTAGTGTGGGACAAAGTGCAAGATGCTAGGAAAAAAAGAGAACACCTGAACAATCTGGAGGGTAGGACCAGTATTGAGAAATAAGACAATGGATCTCTGGACGTAAGAGCAACTTGATTTGTCTTATACTTTTTGAGGGGTTTAACTCAACATATACTGATTAAGTGCTTCCTAACTGCCAAGACGTGGGCAATCAGCAGAAAACAAAAAGCACATGAAGTTCCTATTGTCATGGATATTACTTCTAGTGGGAGGAGACAGAAAATAAACATTTGTGGGGGGTTTGGTTGGGATAGGTGATAAAAATAAATTATGGTAGAGGAGAAAGGATGGGGAGATTTAATATTTTAGATAGGGTGGTTAGAGGATGCATTTCTGATAAGGTGATATTTGAGCAGCAACTGGAAGGCAGTGGGAGAAGGAAGCTCACAGCCGTGGAGGAAGGGCACCCCAGGCAGAGGGGAACAGCCATACGAAGGTTTTGAGGAGGAGGGAGCTTGGTGTATTTGCAGACCACAGGAGAGCCTTTGCTTGAGGCTCAGACTATGACCTTGAACAGGCTGAGGAACATCCTGTGATTCTGGGTTACAAGCAAAGGGGCCCAGCTATTCTGCTGTCCCTTTCTGCTTTTTCCATTCCCTGCTTGGAAATGTGCAAAAACACCAGTTGCCCTATAGCCCACTGGAGAAAGCCGGGTTGTGGTTCTAGGTAGGTCATCCAATTTGAAATGAGAAATTCATGGAGAATGATGTAGCTTTGTACCTACTGGAATGGGAGCCAGTTCAAATGGATTGGGGGTGAAGAACTGGTGACTGAAAGAAATTTGAGACTTATGGATACCATCTGTGAATATCAGCACCAAGACCCTGTGAGGCTTTGGAGCGTCCATGGACTCCAGAGAAAGTTGACAGTAAATAACACGTGTCTCCAAGTCCATGATGTTTAATTTCCTCTTAGACCAGGGGGACCATATCTTCACTTACTAGCACCTCTCACTGCATAGAGCACAGTACTAGGTAAATCATCAGCACATATTCAATGATTATTGAATGAATGTGTTGTAACTGCATCACATACCCAGGAATCTTGGGAAGCTGGGAGAATCTTAGGGGAGCTTCAGGTTCTGGCTTTTGCTTGTTAAAGTATGACTTTGCTTTAAGGCCAATATGAAACATATCTTCTAAACTCATGTCCGGAGGAACTCGGTAAGCATAAACCAAACATTTACTATAAACTAAGATTCTGTCCTGAAGGAGATTTCTTACCAGAGCTGTAGTAGTCACAGGATTCTGGCCTCATATTAACAGGGACTTTTTGATGACCACATCCATGAAACATCTGTATACTTGCCAAAATTGAGAAACACATTAGAGAACATGGTTTACTCCTATGCTTGTATAGCCTGTAAGATCTCACTCTCTGGTGGAATATTCCAGCTGCCTTTCTTGGGAGATGAATATATTTTACATTTATCTGTCTCTTTTGGAAGATCTCAAGTGAAGGGAGTTCCACAAAAACACTTGGAAAAAGTCTAAGAAATTACTAGCTCTTCTTTATTTTCCTTAATTCTTGTTGCTGTCATTACACTACCATCATCATCATTATCATCATCATCACTACTGCTACTTTGATTTTTTAATTGTTTATAGTGACCTTTAGTTCTTTTTCTTCCAGATATGTTACTGAATATCCTTTGCCATAGGGTAAGTTAATGGATTGCTAGTTTTGTTTCAAGGAAGATTAATGACTCACATTTTTGTTTATAGGAGTAATAGTCCATACAGTCATACAGAACTGATACTACAATTCTCTACCGTTCTGCAAAAGTAACATTGCATTTGTTTGCCATTGTCTGAAATCTCTTATATGTTTTGTGACCTTGGGCATGCTACTTAGCCTTTCTGAACCTCATTTTTGGTTCAGTCATGTAAAATGGGGAAAATAATAGTAACCATGTCAGAGTTGTTCTTAAAATTGCCTACGATGATACTTGCATACCTCCAAGTCCTGTGCCTGGCACAATTTGAGGTTCAGTAATCAAGATCTGGAATCGTTAGCTATGATAATAAATAGAACTGGAAAAAAAAAGAGAAACTGTAAGATACAGTACACCAATATTAATTACACTGCTTAAACGTGCATGAATTCAAAGAGCTCCTAAGTAGATAAGGTCTGCAGAAATAAGGTTGATCTCCACATGTTTGGATGAGTGCAGGCTAAATAGCTTTAAAAGAAATTTTTTTTAAGCCTTCTAAACACTCCTCACATCTGATATCCTGGTTACTCATTTAGCCTTCCCTTAGCATTATCACCCAGGTTTTGGTTTTTAAACTCTACATAAGGAGGAATGATCTCTGCAAGTATAATTAGAAGGTTGTACTGGATAATTTAAAGGCCTCACTTAACTCTGAGATTCCATGACCCTCAACCCTCATGTGGTACTATTGGTTGGTATATTGAATCATCCCTATCACTGTACCCATTTTATAGACGAGCACACTGATATGTAGAGGTAAAACAGTCTCTCAGTTTAAGTTCACACACTTCATAGGTGGTATTCACACTCAGATTTACGTGACAACAATGTTGGTTTCCTTAAATACTACGTTATACTGCCCATAACAGAAAAAATTGTAACCCCTCAAAATTTCACAAGTTTTATTTTAAAATATCAATATAGTATCAAGTCATAAAATAATGGAGATTTAAAATAAAGCAATAAGTATCTTATATAATATCTGGGGATATGGGTGCAAGGTTGGATAGTAGACAAATCAAATAATATCAAGGTTTCTTAACTACTGTGGTCTTTTATTACTTTAGATACAATCTGACAACCATGAGTCACAAGCTAAGAAGACTGAGAAGTTCAGCTTAGCATTGCTACACAGTAAAAGCTACAATAAATTTGACCACATTAAGATATACATAATTTCTATTGTATTTGCTCCATAATTGGCTATACATTCATGGATATATGGTTACATTTAGTATTCCAGTGATTACATTTAGTATTGCCTTTACAGGAAAAGTGTAACTTTTCTTCTGCCATTGCTTAGTTCATCGGTACTAAGAATTGGTCTCATCATGAATAGTTTTTCCTGGTGCTGTGGTTTGTTTTTGTGTTTTTTTTTTTCCCCACTGTTACCATCATTGCCATGCATATAATCATACTCAGATCCTAGATCATACTCTCTGGTAAGGGTCTCTTGTTCTGGGCAGTGCTGGGCTTTTCTGTACACCAACCTAATGCTTCAAGCTGCCTGTGCTTCTGTCCTGTTGGAGCATCTCCAATGTTATGATGCAGGTCAAATTTCAAGTATTTGTTCTTTTTTTTTTTTCCCCCAGATTATGGGTCAGTCCATGGATCTTGTTCAGAAAAATAGAGTTACTATATAAGGCTGGGGTTAGTCTTAAAGAACTGGGTGATCAGGAACTCTAGAAACTGAGGTTGCCGGGGCGGGGGGCAAGGTTGGGAGGAAAATAGCCCGTGACTCTTTTTGAGGGAATTGAGGCTATCCTGTATTGTACTGGCCTCAGGAAGGGGAGAGGGCTCAGTCAGAGGGATCCCTGGACCCTGACCCTGGACATGTGTGGCAGGAAGATGGGAATAGGTCAGACACCCTCCCTATTCCTTTTGGGTAAGTGTTCTGCCACCTTCCACTCCACCTCAACCCCCAGACCACCAGGCAACCAAAAAGTTCCCATAGGAAGTTTAGGTTTAAGATCAGTTTTAGGTGTAGTGGAGCGTGAGAGGTATGCAGATCTCCCTGTCTTCCACTGAACCCTCCTGCCAAAGATCTCCCCATCTGTTTTCCATTGCCCAAAATTCCTTTAACATATGTCTTTAATTGCACAATAAGAGACTAAAGGCTTAAACTTGCAATTACGATAAATAATGAGTCCTTTGCCGAATTCAGGGAAGGGGTTAGAAAGGGACTTTGGAAATACAGAAAAAAATGCCTGACCTTCAGAATTTTCTTGTGCCAGCCCTGTCTATTTTTATCTTTGTAAGAACCTCTGTGTAACAGGTTTTTTTTTTTCTTGCAATGGTTCTTCACGTTCTGAACCTAATCACAAGTCATCACTGGCTATCTCAACGGTCTTTTCAGTGACTTACATTGTCATCAGCGAATAAGTCTGATGCATTGGATTATTCACAGATTTTTTTCCTAAAAGTTCTTGTTGGAGGATTTACGTTACCTCTGGTAGGTGACTATGCTATTCAATACACCAGCTAAGTAAATCTAGTAAGGGGGCTATTTAGGGTCTCATCTAGGAAACTGAGATAAAAATGAAAGGGATTTTAGTGTTCGAGGGAAAAGAGGGGTGTTTTGCCGTGAATTATATGAACCAGCTGCATATTTTGGATTGAATTCAGCATTGTATTTGAGTGTTCATACATTTTAAAAAAATACCCGTTCGACACCTGTTATGTTCTAGAAACGTACTCGGTGCTGGAGCTAAAGTGGTGAACAAAAAAGATGTGGTTCCTCTTTGCACAGAGCCATCATCTAGCGGCTTGAAGTGGAGCCAAAGGAGACCCTGAGATCATCTGGTCTAAACCTCATTTTTCAGATTAGAAAATGGAAGCACCAAGAGGTGAAGGAAATTGCTCTTTGTCCCAGCTGGTTACTAACTTGACTCTGGCAACTTCCAGCTCGATTTTCTGGTTAAACTAACCGAGTGAGTTAGGACAGGCCCACAGTCTTGTGGCAACAATCTGCTCCCACTTCCCTGTGGCCTGAAAGGGTCCCTGCCCTTCCCCAAGTCTCATGGATGCCCAGAAAGTGACTTGACTATTGGGGTGAACTTTGTTCATGACATTAGCGCATACTGGGTTGTGATGAAGAAGCTGAGCCACGGAGTGTTGTTCACTGTGGGGGGGAAGTCATTTCCCCGCCCCCTGCCTCCCCCACCCCCACCGCCGCCTCCCCCAGGGCATTTCTGGGCCTGCCTGAGCAGAGGAGTTTGGTGAACTACTGGATTGTTATTAAAATGATAATTAAAGAGGTAACAGGAAGGGAGGCGTTCCAATACCGTACAGAAGAGTCAACACTTTCACTGGATAATGAATTCTTTACACCTCAGGTTATTACTCAACTGAAGGGAACCTGCGATGCCGTTGTGTCTGGAATCAATAAAAATATGTTGCGGGAAGGGGGATCCCTTCCAAGGTCTGAGAGGGGGCTCTTGTCTGACACTCGGAAATGAATTGTCCGAGGAGACACACATACTGACAAAGCACAAGACTTTATTGGGAAGGGGCGTCCGGGTGGAGAGCAGCAGGGTAAGGGAACCCAGGAGAACTGCTCTGCCATGTGGCTGGCAGTCTCAGGTTTTATGGTAATGGGGTTAGTTTCTGAGTTGTCTCTGGCCAGTCATCTTGCTTGGCCCATATTGGGTGACTCAGGGCCCTTCCTGGTGACGTGTGCATCTCTCAGACAAGATGGATTCCATCTTGAGGGTTTCTGGGAGGTCGGCAGGACATATGTCTCCTCCCTCCTCTTTTGCCCCTCCTGAATTCCTCCAGATTAGTTTTACAAGACATACTATCGGCTGGTGTGTCCTCCCTCCTTTCGGTCCCTCTCAAATTCTCTCCGTTAGTTTTTGGTGGCAGTACCTCATTCTTTATCGGGACCTCCTGTTGTGAGACAACTCATGATAACATGAGACATGATGATAACAGGCAAGTGGTTATCATCATGTTTGGCCAAGGCTGGCAGTTTCGGTCAGTGGTTCCCTAACAGGTACATCCTCAACCAGTGAATTTAATAACTGACTTGTCGCTTATAAAACTATATCTTAGAACAATAGGAAGGTAGGTGATGGTCTTGAATCCTCATACAATACAATCATATTGTATCTGCTGCTGCTCTTTTTCAAGATTTTTGCAGGCAACTTTCAACCTTTTAAAAAAAAATAGTCTTTTAGAGACATCCATATTTCTGGAATATTTCTGGAATTTTCCTGGAAAACAGGAGTTTGAAGAGTTTGTTGGGAGTTTTCTGACTTGTTTCGTATGGCACCAAAAATGCATTTTAATATGGAGGGTTGGGGGTTGCTCCTGAAGGCCACCCAAACAAAGTCACCAGGAGGGAGGGTCCTTCCCTGAGTGGCCCTGACACATTTCATGGATGACCTTCGCTTGTGCGTGCTGCCCGCTCCAGGGGGTGAGTCCAGGGTCCATGTGATCGCTGGACTGAGGCAGTCATTCCCTCCTTCCTCTCCCACTCAAGGAAGCATACTCAAATGACTTCCCCAAAACTCATTTGACTTCTGAATCCTTGTTTTCAGGGATTTCCTATTAATAATTCAATGGAACCATGATTCTGTAGAACAAAACTAGGGAAACAGTAACAAATAGACCTGAGACTGGGTGAATGTGATGATGTCGCAAGATTAACCCTGCAACGGTTCAGTTTTTAAACGAAATATGTAATTCATAAAATTCTGCACTTTAATTTTTCCTGTCAGTCCAGCATTGGCACTGGCACAGACCTCACAGGTGAACGAAGGTGTTAGGTCTACCCCCTTTAGTTCTGAAGACCAGAAACAATGGTGAGCCCTCTAGGCTGAGGGCAGTGTCAACTTCTCCTCCACAGTACTTGCCCCGGGGAGGATGTCCCTCATATTATCAGGGCTTCCTCAAGTCTGTGCATTCCCTGATGCCTCATTTCCCATCAGCATGGGGGGCAAAGCAGGCAAAAAGATAGTCACTCAATAAGTTAGTCATGTTGGGAAACTTATCTATTTCAGGCACCGGTTCCTCTCAAGCGAGCGGTGGTAGATGTGTGGTCCAGCTTACAGACTAACGCCATTTCCCGTTACTATCACTAATACTCAGTGTGTGCTATTTCCAGCTTGTCATTTGTCCACTGGCTTGTGAAACTACCATCTAAGACAGCAAAAGCATTTCTATTCCCTTGGGCCATTTCCTCCTGACATTCTTTGCTGATTACCTCTGAAGCAGCTGTGATCACTTCTTTGCACGGTCAAAGCATCAGCTGATGGCTCTTTGTCTCACCAGAAACAGACCAGCCTTGGCTGGTCCCAGCAACAGGCCTGTGGGTGAAGTTCAGAGATACAGGCTCGTGGTCTGGCTCCCAGCTAGGCTGTGCTTAACAAAGCAAGTTTTGGAGGCGTGATGATCTGGAGGTGTTATGATGGGGTGAACTGGTGGAATTATAAATATTTAATCCATTGCTCAGCCTCTAGCAGGAATGAGTCTAAACTAACCCAGACTAGGAAGAAGCAGGGAGATTATGAAAGGTTCACTGAGAAGGAGATTCTGTAGTCTCCCTCCTCCCATTTTGCTAGCTACATACTTTGATGTTCCCTGGTGATGAAAGGATGAAAGTTTGCCATCTTCCACAGAATTTTCCTTAGGGTCCACTAAATTAATCCACACACATGGTGTGTGTGTGTGTGTGTGTGTGTGTGTATGTGTGTGTGTATATATATATATATATATATATATAGGTATGTATGCATACATATAATATGTATGTATATAATGTGTATTATATACATACATTTTATATCTGTATCTATAGATTATATATATTTATAGATATACTAGGTAATAGTAATATAGGTAACATAGGTAAATATAGGTATACTAGGTGATATGTATATAATATATATCCACATTATATTTATATACACATATGTACTATATTATATATGTACTCTATATATCACTGTTACCATTAGGCACTGTGGTGCACGTGCTTATGTGTGTTGGGGGAATATAAAAATGTGTAACAGTCTGCCTCTAAGGGGCATTTAATCTATTTAAAGATATAAGACATATGCAAAACTGCATGTGAGTCTGGACCATGAGCTGAGGTGCTCATGGAAAGAATTATGAATAGGTACATCTGCAGCTGAGCATTAAAATACTACTACTGCTACTACTTTTTAACATTGATTGAATACCTACCAAATTCCTGGTAGGTTCTAAGTACCTTTACATACCCTCGTAAGTGCTTTTTACATGTGTTTAATCATCAAAATATAACACTATAAGGAAGAAAGAGGAGAAAACTGAGGCATAAAGTGTTTAAGGAACTTGTCCAAGGTCACACAGCTAGTTAGTGGTGGGGCTGAATTTAAATGGAAAGCAGAATCGTTTTTTTTTTTTTTTAGGTTCCATATATGTGTGTTAGCATACGGTATTTGTTTTTCTCTTTCTGACTTCACTCTGTATGACAGTCTCTGGGTCCATCCACCTCACTACAAATAACTCAATTTCATTTCCTTTTATGGCTGAGTAATATTCCATTGTATATATGTGCCACACCTTCTTTATCCATTCATCTATCGATGGACACTTAGGTTGCTTCCATGTCCTGGCTACTGTAAATAGTGCTGCAATGAACATTGTGGTACATGACTTTTTTTTTTTTTTTTTTTTGCGGTACGCGGGCCTCTCACTGTTGTGGCCTCTCCCGTTGTGGAGCACAGGCTCCGGACGCGCAGGCTCAGCGGCCATGGCTCACGGGCCCAGCCGCTACGCAGCATGTGGGATCTTCCCGGACCGGGGCACGAACCCGTGTCCCCTGCATCGGCAGGCGGACTCTCAACCACTGCGCCACCAGGGAAGCCCATGACTCTTTTTGAATTATGGTTTTCTCAGAGTACATGCCCTGAAGATCCTAGGGGCAGGACAGGAATAAAGATGCAGATGTAGAGAATGGACTTGAGGACACGGGGAAGAGGAAGGGGAAGCTGGGACAAAGTGAGAGAGTGGCATGGACATATATACACTACGAAATGTAAAAGAGCTAGTGAGTGGGAAGCAGCCACATAGCACAGGGAGATCAGCTCGGTGCTGTGTGACCACCTAGAGGGGTGGGATAGGGAGGCTGGCAGGGAGACGCAAGAGGGAGGGGATATGGGGATAATGTGTATGTATAGTTGATTCACTTTGTTATAAAGCAGAAACTAACACACCATTGTAATGCAATTATACTCCAATAAAGATGTTAAAAAAATAAAAATAAATGTTTACCAAAGAAAAAAAAAAAGGAAAGCAGTCTGATTGCAAAGGCCCAGCTCCTAGAGGGATTCTAGTCTGAGCAGAGAAGGGCGAGGCATTGGTGATGGAGGACCCGGGTGGGCAGAGCAGTGGTGGCTGCAGTGTTTAAGTGGAAAAGGCCTGGCTAGGGGGAGCTCGGTGTGGTGATTGGCACGATCCTGGAAGAGAGTAAGAGCTTCATAAATGTTTGTTGAGTTATTGACTGCATGCTGGAGAAAGTAGGCTGTTATCAGACTGTGTAGAGTTTTGAATTACAGTCTAAGTGGTTTAAACTTAGTACCGTGGATAATATCTTCTCTAGAATGCATGAATTTGTGGAGAGGCTGACATACTAGTTCATAAACAGGTGTCATTCTAATCTGGATTTTCTCTTCTTCAGTGCTTTCTGTAGAATGTCAAGGAAAAAATAAATTGAAACTATGTCAATGAAGCCTATTACAAAATCATGCTTTCTATGCTTCACTGCAAAAGTAAGATGCTAGCTAGACTTGCTGGGTCAGTCTTTGCTGTTATGCCCTTACTCCCTTTTAAATGCATGTCAATGAGTAAATCCTCAGGAAGCCAAATTATATCAATATATATGTTGTGACCCCCCCCCACCCCGGCTGTAGATGACTGGACTTCTGGTGGGTATTGTGACATGACAGTGCACTGTCTTAGGAAATATCAAGAGCACAAAGCATTTAGCAGAGGGTGTAGGAACCAAAAGATCATGTTGGAGAGAAGAGCCAAAGAAGATGCAACAAACTCCATATGTACTAAAATTATTAGGGAGCAGGAATAATATATAAGCAGAAAGTATGATGTAAAGAGAAATTATGTTATGCATGCCTTGAGCCCAAATCTTTGGATTGAAAATTCAGCTCTGGATACTTTCTGGAATTTCCCATAGAATGAAAAATCCTACCACCCTTTCCCAATAGTCATTCTCCTTGATTTTTCTGCTACATTTTATGTAATTGCTCATTCACTCCATCCTCAGACTCTTTCCACTGAATGCAGTCCTCTCCTGGGTCTCTTCCTTCTTCTCCTACCACCCCTTTTGTCTTCTTAAGCTCCTCTTGCTCTATGACCAAGGCTTTTCTGAAACATATTTCTCTTCTGTTTTTCTGTCCATGTGATTTTATCCATCTTCAGGCTTTAAACTTATATCACTTTGCATATGGTGCCTCCAAATACGTACACAATCTGGACATCTTTTCTGAGCTCTCACGGGGCTCACAGTTGCAGTTGTTTGCCCCATACCTCCAACCGGCTGACACTCAACCAATTAGAAAAGGTTCCATGCAGTCCCATGGTCATGCCTTGCTGCCAGACTTCATTACCTCTTCCCTGACATCTCCATGTCCAATGGATTTTATATGCCACTGCAAAAATAATCCCTAACACAGCTCTGCCCCTAAATCTTCACTGACTCCTTTTCATTTATCAGGAAAAATTCACATTCCTTAGCTTGCCATTTTTGCCCATCTTTAATATGATCCCAGTAGATGATTACAGAATATTTACATGCCTTTTAGGCTTTTGCAAAGTAGTGTTCTTTCTATACCTCCTCTAGTTTTCAAAATTCTACCCATTTCCCCTAAATTTCCCAAAGTGCTGCCTCTTTCATAAAGCATCAGCAATTCTAAATTAAATTGATATCTATTTTCTCTAAATTTTCATGAATTTTTGTTTGTAGCTTTGTTAAGGCAATTATTGAACAGTTATTTTACTTTTCCTGTGATATTTCTAATTTGTATTTGCTGTTACACAGGTGTCAAAGCTTGATATGTATGGTCTGCTTGCTCTCAGATCCATTCTTTGCCCTTTCCTGCTCTGCCCTTCATCACAGGGGCTGAACCTGTGCGCTGTGCAGCCCACACTCCTGGGTCAACTGGCTTCACACCGGGTGGTTTCGTAATGGGTGGGTTTCATATTAGGTGATACTGGTATGGAAACTAGGGTCTTCTCCCCACCCCCGTGCCTTCGGAGATGTCTCCAGGAGAGCTGTATTTCCTTTGAGGCTCCAATTCCCACCTGATATTTCCAGATTTTGATGGATGGTCCTTGCCCTTGGGCTCTGGGAACACAACCTCCTTGTTTTTCCTGCTTAGGGATGGTGGTGGTACCTGCTACTGTTTATTTCCGGATTGCTTCACCATCTCCTGATGGGCTTCTGGTTCTTCTATCACCTGCGTAACCTATTCCCATATATGAAATTCATTTTATTTGAAGTACAAATGGTTTCTGTTTTCCCAGGATGGATGATGATAGATGTACTCCATCCTAATTTTTACAGTAGACTATGTCTTATCCTTATATCCTGCATACTGTCTGGCTCAGTGACTTGCACACTGCACATGCCAAGTAAACGTTTACGGAATAAATGCATAAATTAAGGAAGAATTTTGCTTTGTTTAAATGTAGCATAGTTAATTTTTAGAGAAATTACAGTACTCAGAAAAATTTAGGAGGCACTAACTATATTAGTCCTCAAGACATACCTAAAACCAAAAGTTGAGGACAGTATCCTTGCTGTTAAGAATTAAAAAGGCTACTGGGAGACTTAAAAAGGGCAGTGAATTTTGTGTTAGAAAATTTAGTGGACTGGAAAAATACCTACTTAAAATATTTCTTTTTCACTTTGAGGAAAGCTTATAAAGTAAAGGGGCTCAAATTGTTCTTAAAATTAGCCATCCAGTTTCTTTTCCAATCCCAATGTTGATATTCTCCAACTCAGCCCTAGGAGGTGTTAAGAAGATATTATAATGGTTGGCATGTTAATTGCTGTGTTGATTTTGAATATTTTCTTCTCTGAGGTCCTTAGACCCAGAAGAACTCATAGGTTTTTTTTTTTTTTAAGTACGCGGGCCTCTCACTGTCGTGGCATCTCCCATTGCGGAGCACAGGCTCCGGACGCGCAGGCTCAGCGGCTATGGCTCATGGACCTAGCTGCTCCGCGGCATGTGGGATCTTCCCGGACCGGGACACGAATCCGCGTCCCCTACATCGGCAGGTGGACTCTCAACCACTGTGCCACCAGGGAAGCCCTCATAGGTTCTTTGAGTCCCTGTCCCTGTCCCTGTTTGTTAGGGCTCCCACTCCTGAGGGCTGCAGTAACCTGGATCAATATGTAGGAACGTGCTGGACACAGCTGGTGTGATGAGCCAGTGCTTTTGGAACTATGCGCACTGCCAAGGAAAGTGAACTTGTGGTTTAAGTTCTTAATAGAACTCCCTACTCTGCCTCTGGATTGATACAGGGTCTTGAACTTTTTCTCCCAGCCTTAACCTCATTCATCAGAAAGTAGCTCAGGTGATAGAAAGAATTCTGTGGGGAAATGACTTGATAAAGTGAAGGATGAGCTGTAAGCGTGAGATAATTTAACCATTGCCTTAGATGGACCCTGCCACACAAAGTCATGAAAACTAATGAATTTCTTTAAATTTCTTTTTTATCAGCAATTTCTGTTGGAGGCCTATTATGCTACTGGAACTGTGGTCAGCATAAGAAATTAAAAAGAATTTTCTGACAATCTTCTGCATTTCTTATAGGAAAATAGTATCACACCTGGTTTCCCCTGTTAATCTCCGTAGACCAAAGATCGGAATAACCCCTTTGTTTGTTCATACTCTTGAAGTTGAAAGCAAGGGGAGAAAGCACACATTCTGCCTCCTGAAGTTAGTATTTCTTACTGCCTTGCCTGCAGAGATGGCCAACTTTTTATCCCTGTAACAATGCAGGTTGTCTAAAGTCTGTTTAAAATGTCTCCCTGCATCAACAGGGAACATAGACATTTTAAAAATAATTTTATTTCATCTGGAAAGAGGGTATCTTGGGAGGGAAGTCAAGACCTCTGCTTGGAGGGCTGACCCAGCAATAATTTGTTCGTTGCTGAGTGTGTCTGGAAATCTGCTAAAGCTTTAGTTTCAATAGGATTTTTTTTGTTTTCCCCCCCAAAGGAGACTGTGTCCATGGCTGTTCACCTTAAAGGCATATGGCTTTGATATTAGATATTTCGGAAGGCTTGCTATTCCCCACAGCTGAGGAACCTCACTGCCCTAATCATCATAACAGTAGGCTCAGCTCAGCAGCCTGGGACTTCATCCTTTGCTTGGAATCTCTGGTTTCCCCCCAGCGACTTTGGAATCGGTCTGATTCCATATCTCCAACAAGATACAGGTTGCATGTGCTCATGCAGAATTGCTTACGTTGAGATCTCTGGATCTTCATGGCACTCCCAGCTCAAGGGAGGAGACCAAAGGTCTCCAAGACACCCAGGCAGGGCTTGGCTTTTCCTCTGCCAGGTCATCCATTTAAGGAACACCTCCTGAGTACCTGCTATATACCAGGCCAGCACTGCCATTAAAGACAAGTAAGTCAGAGGATGTAGACTCAAGGAATTGTGACAATAATATGAAACTGTCTTTAAATTATAATTCATTAAATTACATAGCCTGATCAGGCTAACAGTTTATAATTTTCAGCATATGCTACAGGATAATGGGTTTAGAAATCTACCCTGTAAATAATACTCTTCACACGGTAAGGTAAACTTTATGAAGAGGTTAAAGAGGTAACCTCCATGGTGGGGAGAGGGTACGTGTCATTGGTGAAAGACCCTTTTCCCAGAAGTGTCTCCTTTCACCCCTCACATTCCCACAATATTTTTTCAATTTCTGTTTCAGGCAATAAAAATATTTAACTTTGCAGATTTTATTTTTTCTTTTTTTGGAGTGGCCAATTCATTAAGCTTATTAAAATGGCAGCTGAAACCACTTTATCATCCTAACGCCCTTTAATTTCATCCTAAAGCTCTAGAATTTTCCTTTATGAGCCTGGAAAAGTTTTCTTCTTTCTTCCTATCATGTGGTTCTGCTTCCCTTAGGCTCCTACTTTCTGCTATGTAAGGGAACAAAAAACTAGAGGTGGTGGGTGGGAGCTTCCCAAATCCCAAGTGGAAGGGGAGAGAGTTGAGACAGTTCATAGCATGGATTCAGTTCCCTGATTTCAGAGCTGAGTAAATTGGAATCAAGAGATATTGAGGTGACTTGCTCAAGGCCATGCACGCAGCTCATGGCTAAATGAGGACCATGGAGACGGCATCTTGATTCCATGGCTAGTGCCCCCTCCACTCCACTGCCGTCCATCAGTGAGCACTGGTCCATCTCATTCTTCTCATCTCATCATATTTATCTCAGCTGTTTCAGTTCTTCCTGAATCCTTTACCTTACCCTCACATCTAGAACAGTTTTCTCCCCTTCCTCAGTCACACACCTTACCGAGCACGCATCATCCTTCAGATAATGCACTCAGTCCAGACCTTACCAACATGAATAAGACCGTGCCCTTCTCCAGGCTCTTTCCACAGCCACTGGCCATTCCTGTCTTTGGAACGTAATTCATCTCTGTGACCTCCTGGCCAACTCCTCTCTTACATTCACAGTTCTACTCTCATGCCCCCTCTTCTGAGAAGTAGCCTCATCCACTCCCTCTTTTCTGGCACTTCAATTTAACTCATTGCACTGCTAGTATCTGTGTACATTCATCACTTAAAGATGAACGCTCAACCTGTAGCATGATTCCTATCACATTGTAGGTCTTATTTTAATAAATGCTTGGTGAGTGATTGAATAAGGGATGGGTAAAGGAATGAATCCATCGTGTGGCTGCATTTGAGGTTGTTTGCTTTCCTCTCTCCTGGAGTTACCTCCCAGCCACTTTCAGAAAATCAACACATTTACTACTGCTTCTGGAGCGCCTATGACTTGCCAAAAGCTAATTTCACCCCCGTTTGACAGGTAAGGAACCTCAGCTACAACAGGGAGATCCGCTCGTGACCGCCTGGAGGGGTGGGATAGGGAGGGTGGGAGGGAGGGAGACGCAAGAGGGAAGAGATATGGGAACATATGTATATATATAACTGATTCATTTTGTTGTAAAGCAGAAACTAACGCACCATTGTAAAGCAATTATACTCCAATAAAGATGTTAAAAAAAAAAAAAAAGAACCTCAGCTACAGAATAAACTAACTTGCCCAAGGTCACGTGGCCAGCAGATTGGTGCTGAAATTTGACCTCAAGACTGTCAACTCTAAGTGGGTGAACTGTGCTGCATCACTTCACATGTCTTATGCTTATACGAATATATTCATTTATTACTTGTAAAATTGAGATATTTAATTAAAATTCTATATGAAAGACATTTTCTTCTCCAAGTCATACTCATCCCTTCTGCTGTAAATGTAATCACTGCCTTTCACTTTATTTTTTTATGGTACTTAGATGTTCACCATGCTCCGTATGCTATATGACTTTCAAAGATTAAGGTAGATATCATGTTTTATACTTTCTGAAATGTATATGCATACAATGAACAGTTTTTATGATAGCGTGACATTGGAAAAAGATTGAAATCTCCGTTTTTGAAAGAGGGCCAAGTTGAACTCCGTGCAGTTAGGTAATCCACCCAAGGCCTCACAAAGTATGGTGGCATAATTTTGACCACAATTAGGAAAAAAAAAAAAAAATGGGAAGTAAACACAATTGTTTCTTGATTTATTTATCTCAGTATCAGATCTTTCCGGATCTTAAATATTGAATTATATAATCTAATGGAGCTGTAAGGTGTGGTCTCTCCTAAGACAAACTGCATTTTTAAAATGGTATCTTTAAGATCAAAGAAACTTTAAAACTCAACTGTTAAACCACAATGGTAGGATCACAGGTAATCCCATCAGTAATTTGGGCAGCAAGAAACCGCTAGTACACTGAGAAGTGATAAAATCTGGCTCATCCAAGAGTGAGTTCTAAGTTTTTCCCATTATCTGACTTCTTAGTAACATCCAATGGGATGTTGATGCCAGTTTCCACTCTTGATTTTCAATTTTTATTTCCTTATCTATGAAAGAGCTCTGAGGTGACCACTGAAGTAGACCCAGGGCTGTCCAAATCTAGCGAAGAGAGCTAGACTGACATGGAAGTTGTGAAGCACGGTCCTGTTGGAGGAAACCACAGTGCAGACAAAGTTTAACTTAAATTGTTGGGTCCTAAGAGTGACTCATATTTTATGTGGAAGACAAACCCAGAGTTAAGGCATTTGATGAGAATTTGCTTTGATAGGTTCCCAAATTGTAGCT
This sequence comes from Leucopleurus acutus, assembly GCF_964270905.1. Taxonomy (NCBI): domain Eukaryota; kingdom Metazoa; phylum Chordata; class Mammalia; order Artiodactyla; family Delphinidae; genus Leucopleurus; species Leucopleurus acutus. The sequence continues at coordinate 82,417,853 of NC_139142.1, read as the reverse complement.
GGTCACATGATTCCAGGAAAAGCACGGAAACTCTTCAGGTCTTTAAATGTGTGTGTCCAATAGGGAGAGGGAGAGAGACAGAGAGCTGTCTTTTTTTGTTTGTTTGTTTTTAATTGTTAAATGGATTAAACCTTGGTGCTTGACTAAGTATGGAAATAATTGTAGTTTGGCTAATGCAACATAAAATATTCCCTAATTAGGACTTCCCTGGTGGCGCAGTGGTTGAGAGGCTGCCTGCCAATGCAGGGGACACGGGTTCGTGCCCCGGTCCGGGAGGATCCCACATGCCGCAGAGCGGCTGAGCCCATGAGCCATGGCCACTGAGCCTGCGCGTCCGGAGCCTGTGCTCCACAACGGGAGAGGCCACAACAGTGAGAGGCCCGCGTACCGCAAAAAAAAAAAAAAAATTTCCCTAATTAAATCTTATGTGAATAAATCTATAAATCATTTGTAAATATTGCTGAAGAATATACTCCCTTTTTGTGCCAGAATTCTTTTTTGTCTATTTATTTATTATTTTTTATTGAAATATAGTTGATTTACAATATTGTGTTAGTTTCATGTATACAGCAAAGGGGTTTGGTCATACATATATATGTATTGTATACATATATATGTATACTGTATATATCTATATTCTTTTTTTGATTCTTTTCCATCATAGCTTATTACAAGATATTGAATATAGTTCTCTGTGCTCTACAATACATCCTTGTTGTTTATTTAGAGAGGACTGTTTCAATCAGTACCTTTCTGGTGTCTAACACTAAGGTACTGTCATTGTTGTCATTTTGGTGGGTGTTTCAGTTGACTCCATCAGATGCGAGGTCAGCAGGTTCTAAACAAGGATGATGCATCTGTGAATACTAAGAGAGGGAGCTCCTGGCTGTGGTCCCGGAGTGGCGTGGTGGACACTCAGCAATGGTTGCCGAGTGGGGAGGACCAGGGGGTCTGAGTTCCCTGGAGGCATTGGGGCTGGAGGGTTATATGCAGGGTCTGGGCATTATTAACTTTCTAGCCTATTTGTGCTCCATGTGTGTAAGTGCACATGAGCATGTGTGGGCTTTGTCTTTCTTCCTTTTAATATTTTAAATGGCCTTTTGCATTCTGTCCCTGGAATTGTCATAATCGCTGAACTTATTCATCAGTTACCTGCACTTTAGATCATTGGGTGCTAGAACAGGATGAAGATTGGGGTGTTTGTGTACCATCTGCCCAGTTAGATTACTGCCTTAACTCCTTTACGGGCTTTCCTTCACTTATTTGCAGTTTTTCCTGTCATTTTATGTCACTGCTTGAGCATCTCACAATTAAGTGCAAGATTGGGAAATACTTTCATGATGTATACTAAGGAACTAGTAACCTTGCTCTTAATTGCTGTTTTCATATTTCAGTGCTGTCCCTCCATTGTTGCATTGCAATGATATATCTGTAGACTCTGCCACGGTTACCACTAGGTACACGAACAGTGCAGAGGGCTGTGGGCTAGAAGCTTATTTGCAACACTGCCCACACCTTACAGCCTTCTCTGGGGCTCCAGATTCCTGGGATAGAAATAGAAATTTTTGCCCCATAAAAATAGGTTAAATCCCTCAGAGTGCCATTCTCTTTTGTCTTGTTTTTTTATTTGGGAGAGTAGCAGTAGATTCTAACTAAGATTATGATATTTTCTCTCTCTTCTTTTTTGTTTTGCATTTGTTTTCTTTTTTATAAATTTATTTATTTATTCATTTATGGCTGCGTTGGGTCTTTGTTGCTGCATGCAGGCTTTCTCTAGTTGCGGTGAGCTGTGGCTACTCTTTGTTGCGGTGCATGGGCTTCTCATTGCGGTGGCTTCTCTTGTTGTAGAGCATGGGCTCTAGGCATGCGGGCTTCAGTAGTTGTGGCACATGGGCTCAGTAGTTGTAGCTTGTGGGCTCTAGAGCACAGGCTCAGTAGTTGTGGCACACGGGCTTAATTGCTCCGCGACATGTGGGATCTTCCAGGACCAGGGATCAAACTCGTGTCTCCTGCACTGGCAGGCAGATTCTTAACCACTGTGCCACCAGGGAAGTCCCTGTTCTGCATTTTATTTTATTTTATTTTTAAAAATTTTTCATGGTATTTTCTTTTTTTTTTTTTTCTTTGTGGTACGCGGGCCTCTCACCACTGCGGCCCCTCCCGCTGCGGAGCACAGCCTCCGGACGCGCAGGCCCAGCAGCCATGGCCCACGGGTCCAGCCGCTCCGCGGCACGTGGGATCCTCCCGGACCAGGGCACGAACCCGCGTCCCCCGCATCGGCAGGCGGACTCCCAACCACTGCGCCACCAGGGAAGCCCCATGGTATTTTCTTAATCAACAAATGAAACATGCTTTGCAAATATACATACTCCTATGTGAATGATGGATTTCAGTATTTGAAATCATGAACTAAACTTTTAGATATAAAATGTGGGGCTTTTTCATAGGTCTTGTTCAACACTCAGAATCCAATGCAACAAATATTTATTAAATGACTAATTTTGTGCAAGGCAAGAAATTTGCCTCTTATGGTCTCGTGTCATGTGCTGAGGACATGAGTTCTGTGCTTATAACCCAGACTGTGGCTAGTGCCATGAGACCCATCTTGCAGATGAGATGCTATGACACCAGACTGGCAGTGGCAGGGAGCACCTGCTTGGGTGCAATGGGTCATCCTGTGACCCAGGAGACATAATTTGATGTGCAGGGACAGGCCCTCAGTTTGGAAGGAAACCTGTTTTGGATTATCCCTAGATTATTAGAGAACAGAGTGTTTCAGGGGAAGAGTACCCATGTTCATTCATTCTTTCATTTGTTCAACAAATATTGAATAAACAACTTAATGTAGAAGGCACTTAGGAACAGAGAAATGAATGAGTCATTTTCCTGTGCTCTCCTGGAGCTTACATTCTAGTAGGAAAAACAGACTTTAACAAAGACTTAAATACTTAATTGCTACATTCAAACTGTGATTGTCCTGAAAGCAGAACAGTAGGGTGCTATGAGAAAAGTATAAGAGGAGACACCTAATTTGGATATTCTGAAAATGTGACATTTAGGCAGAAATATGAGGAATGAAATTAGCCTGGTTAAGGTGATGGGCTGGGGGTGGGGAGAAAGGTCATGATTCAGACCAGGACAAGGCATGTGATAAAGTCCTGAGGCAGGGAAGTGTGGTTAGGAAACTAAAAAAAGGACAAAATAGAGCTTGGTGGGTATGAGGGAGAGTGGGTATGATCAGGCTGAGGAGGTTGGCTGGCTATGGTCATGAATTAAGTAACTTTATACTAAGAACAATGGAAAGGTTTTGAGCAGGGGCACAACAAAATCGGATCTATGTGTTTCAAGAAGAGGGTCTGGCTGCTGGTGGGAAGTGGGTTGAAACATGGTGAGGAATGCAGGGATAGCAGGAACAAGGCCATTTCAACAGTTCTAGGTATTTTCGTCAAAAGCCTCTTTGCAATAAACATCTTTGCCTCAAGCATTTTTGCCTAAACATACTTGCTGCATAACTAATTGGCCATAAGGCAATTTTGCCATATAAGATAAAATAGCAAAAAATAAAAGAGGGGCATGGAAACGGACATAATGAAACATGAAAAATGAATTACAAAATTAAAAAGACAGGGCTTCCCTGGTGGCGCAGTGGTTGAGAGTCCGCCTGCTGATGCAGGGGACACGGGTTCGTGCTCCGGTCCGGGAAGATCCCACATGCTGCGGAGCGGCTGGGCCCGTGAGCCATGGCTGCTGAGCCTGCGCGTCTGGAGCCTGTGCTCCGCAACGGGAGAGGCCACAACAGTGAGAGGCCCGCATACCGCAAAAAAAAAAAAAAAAAAAAATTAAAAAGACATTATTGCAAAATACAAATTATTTGAATACATTTAAAATGTGCATAGATTCATGGCAATACTGCACAAATAACTGATTCTATTTTATGGATTGTACCTAAATACTTGTCTTCAAAGTTTTTCATTCATAGTATTTTATACATTTCTTTGCTTGTTAATTCATCTCTTTGTTTGGCATCACACATTTTCTTTTTTTTTTTCATTTTTTTCTTTTTCCACTAGTCTTTATTTTATTTTTTATTTATTTATTTTTTACATCTTTATTGGAGTATAATTGCTTTACAATGGTGTGTTAGTTGCTGCTTTATAACAGAGTGAATCAGCTATATATATACATATATCCCCATATCTCCTCCCTCTTGCATCTCCCTCCCACCCTCCCTATCCCACCTTTCTAGGTGGTCACAAAGCACCGAGCTGATCTCCCTGTGCTATGCAGCTGCTTCCCACTCTCTATTTTACATTTGGTAGTGTATATTTGTCCATGCTACTCTCTCACTTTGCACAGTTTTTCTTTTTCGCTAAAATTTCCTCCTTCATTAAGAGAGGTAACAGCTCCAAAGAAGACATGCAGATGGCCAACAGGCATGTGAAAAGACGCTCAATATCACTAATTGTTAGAGAAATGCAAATCAAAACTACAACGAGGTATCACCTCACACCAGTCAGAATGGCCATCATTAAAAAGTCTACAAATAATGAATGCTGGAGAGGGTGTGGAGAAAAAGGAAACCTCCTACACTCTTGGTGGGAATGTAAATTGGTGCAGTCCCTATGGAAAACAGTATGGAGTTTCCTTAAAAAACTAGAAATAGAGTATGATCCTGCATTCCACTCCTGCACGTGTATCTGGAGAAAACCATAATTCGAAAAGACACATGTACTCCAGTGTTCAAAGCAGCATGGTTTACAATAGCCAAGACATGGAAGCAACCTAAATGTCCATCAACAGATAAATGGAGAAAGAAGATGCGGTATACTGTATATACTATACTACTCAGCCATGAAAAGAATGAAATAATGCCCTTTGCAGCAACATGGATGGACCTAGAGATTATCATATTAAGTAAAGTGAGTCACATAAAGACAAATACCATATGATATCATTTACCTGTGGAATCTCAAAAAATGATACAAATGAACTTATTTACAAAACAGAAATAGACTCACAGACATAGAAAACAAACTTATGGTTACCAAAGGGGATGGGTGGGGGGACAATAAATTAGGATCTTGGGATTAACATATACACACTACCATATATAAAACAGGTAAACAGCAAGGACCTACTGTGTATCACAGGGAGCTATATTCAATATCTTGTAATAACCTATAATGGAAAAGAATGTGAAAAAGAATATATGTATTAGAATATAAAGTGTACGTATGTGTGTGTGTCTGTGTCTGTATATATATAACTGAATCACTTTGAAAAAAAAACAGGTAACAGCTTCCAAATTCTAGGATGTATATTTGTAACTGAGCTTTGAATTGTGTTGTGAAAAGCCTCTACACTGTTGTTTGTTCTGGGCATAATGTCACTTTTGGACAGACAGTCCAAAATTCTGTGGGACTTATGTGTTCAATCCTGTGCCTTTGAGACCCTCAGCGTTTTTCAGATTAATGCAATATAAAAATGGGAGTACTGCGTCAATGAAGAAATGAAACCAAACTGTCAACCAGTTCTTTTATCCTTTACGGCAGCCATGCCTTACGGCCAGTTAAGTTACACAGGGAAAACACTTGCGGCAAAAGTGTTTGCGGCAGAGGTGTTTGTAGCAGAGAAGCTTATGGCGGAGGTACTGTACGCACATTTCAGCAGTGTAAGCTAAGGATGATGGTGGTTTCTGTGTGAGTTGATGCTTTTCGGGCCTACTGTGTTTGGGGTGCTCCATCTGGATTAAATGTACTAACTGAGCTGTATGTTTCATGGGTAGTTTCTCAGTGTTAAAGGTTTGGCACTCAGTCCTCTGAACCAGCTATGCATCTCTCACTTTGGGTTGTATTTAAGGATGGTATGTGTAATGCTACGTGTTTCCTTAGAGCTTAGCACCCCACAGAATTTAAGGCAGCAGCTTCTAAGAGCTCTGGCTTTTGTCCTAGGCAGTGAAGTTTTGATTGTTTAACAGCCATGTGGCTGCCAACATTCTTACTATCTTTTTGACAGTTAGCCTGCCATGCTCTGGAAATGCCATATCTGCTATGTAGCATTAGGACTCCCCACGCAGGGGAAACAATCCCAGCTCTGGAGGAACGTTCTACATGTGAGTGTAAGGATCAGATGCCCCCTGACTTTGCAGGTCAGGAGCCCTGTCTTCCTGCCGCTGCTGTGAGTTCTGCTGCCCATGATGTGAGCCACGCAGCTCCGCAGCCACTGAGATGCCCTCCCTGAAGACAGAGCCATCTAATAGTGGCCAAGTCTTTTCATGTAGTTGCTTACTGTGTTGCATCAGGTTTCTTTCTATACTTGGGTAGGCTGTGAGAAACAGTATAGTGGAACGACCACCAGCTTTGGAGATGGCTCTGGCTTAGTTGTGCTGTGTGGAGCTCTGTAACCTTAAGCGTATTGTTGAACCTCTCTAAGCCTGACTATCCTCACCTGTGAAAAAGAGCTAATGATACTACTACCCTTCTGGGATTCCTGTGAGCACAAAATGTGATGGCATGTGCAATGTCTTACACAGGGCTTCCCCCTCCGCAGGCATCTGATAACTGTGAGTTTCCTTCCCTATGTTAATCACGTAATAACTAGCTTGCCTGATGTCACCCAGGGGCCCCAGGCCTTCTGCGGTAATGGGATCATCTCACCACATCCTCATTTTTGGTAGCTGATTTGTGAGAATTGCACTTATCTGTGCTGTTCCTTCTGAGGGCACAGATAATTAATTTTTCAGTAGAAGTATGAGGCAGATAAGACTATAAACTCTGAGGATATCTGACTATAATTTGTAGGCTGTCAGTAACATAATACAACCAGTCTGGCCTTTGGACTCTGACAAATGCATGAGAAAAGAGTGTTGCTCTCAAAAAGTTGAGAGTGTATCCTTCACCTATAAATGTGTTTAAATCTCCTTCCAACCCTTGATGATCATCTGCCATGTCTTTGGGTTAGTAAGTCCATGTATGCATTAACTACATTCAAAGAACTGCTTTTTCATTGGGCCTAAATTTACCCTTTGCTACCCTCAAGTCATGCTTCTTGGTTCTAATATTTTCTTGGATGGAGGAATAAATTCTTACTCACTTACACCTGTTTTCATTTTAGGCGGCTGAGCTACAGTGAAAAAGCACTGGACCTGGGCTCAGGAAATCAGCTTAGAGTCTCAATTCTGCTACTTGTCATTTGGATAGAGGTGTTTCTTTGAGATCAGTTTTCACACGTGTGAAATGGTGATCATTCTACTGTCTCTGCTCCCTTTCTAAGCTGGCTGTGAGGATGGAAGGATAACGTTGAAAGGTATGTGAACTGTAAAGCGTCGCTCACGTGATTTTCATCACGCACCTGAACTGCTACAGAGATAAAAAAATAATTCTGATGTCAGGGCCTCCCCCCGCTCCCAGTTTTACTGAGTCAGAGTCTCTAGGGGGGGGACCCAGGCACTTCTATTAAAAAATATATCAGTATGTGCAGCAAGGATTGAACCCCCCTGCCCTTTAAACATACAAGATGACATCACTGTTCACAATATTATAGACTTCATTGGCTTAACAGGTGAGCTGGAATCCTTTGGGCTTATCTTCAGCTGCAGCTCTTTACCCCTCCCACTTTAAGTGATTATTCTCAGACCTAGCTCCATCCACTTCCTTCATGCTCATCACCTGTATCTTCTTTCTACAGCCCAGTTCTCCAGCCACACCAGACTAGCTGCCTTTCACTGAATACCCCATTCACTTCCCTGCCTTTGTGATTCTGCTCAGTGATTCCTTGAGAGTATGTTCTTACTGGGTGTGGAGACCTGGTCTTCTTGTAGCACTAATGGAGACATAGATGCTTCAAATAGAAAGTTATCTTATGACCATTCAATTTATAGTCCGCTTTATAGAGGAAAACCTTGTGACTGAAGAAGCTAAGTGACTTTCTTGAAGTGACAAAGCTAGTTAATGCCAGGGTCAGGATTAGAATCCAGGTCTCCAGACTCCAGGGCAGTGCTCTTTACACGGCTTACCCTTCTAAAAATATTAATTGAACACCTATTGTATTCCAGGCACTGGCTTACAGTTGTACTATAAATATGCAGAACAGCCTCCTGTATCTATCATGACAAATACAGAGCATTTGTCTCTAGCACTTATAATTTAAAAAAATTATCCCTTTTACTATACATAAATATACACTCAATCTTTAAATATTTTCAAGACAGTATACTTTCTCCTAAAGTATATTCTTCTACATTTGCCTTGCCTTATGCATTTGACCTGAGTTCCATGAGGTCAGGGCCTTCTCTTCGGGGATTTCAGCTACTGTCCTCAGCCAGGCTCAGATTATTAGCAGAGATGGGGCTGCTTCTGGCCCATTTTCCTCAATCCAGGCGCTCGCAATGCAGCTGCCTCACTGTCATTCCCTTAAATTGTAGTAGTCTCTACCTCTTTTAGCTTCAAGTCTTGTGTCCCGACACCAGCTCTGCAGGATTCAATTACCTGAAGTTCTCAGTATTTCACTTTGGGAGAAATTTGTCAAATATAAAAACAAAAAAAATTTGATATAAGGATTTTGTTAGGATTTACAGAGCCTAGCTTGGGCCAGCGCATACTCAGTCTAATCTTCAGAGTTACGCTGTTTACAGCTATGGAGTCATGCAATTAATCTGACTCTCAGCTCAGATTGCAACAGAAAACCATTAAGTATATAGATTATAAAGGTGTAGAAGGGTAAGTGCAGGAAACTGTGATTTATCTTCTCGTCCGTTCTGATTCAGTTTGGTTTAGGAACAGAGATGCAGGGGTTGGAATTGCTGATCACTAGAGAGTTTTTCCTGAGAATGGAGAGAGTGGCCTGCACTTCCGTGTTTGACAACCCAGTATCTGAAGGACTCCATTGAGCAATGCGTACCAAGTTCATTGTCCTTTCAACATTTCCTCTGTGTCTTTGCATTTATGAGGCCCCTTTATTTCCAGCGCATCAGCAACATCAGTTTAGAAAATGAGCAATAGTGATGGATCAGAACTACATGTTAAAGATCACTTGTTGACTAATGTCTATGGTAGTGAAGAAGAACTAGCAAACTCATGATTTCTATGTTTCTAACACCAGAGCCTAAAACGTGTTGTGTAAAATAAGCCTGCTTTCATGAAAACCACTAGAACTAGATTGCGAGTTTTAAATCTTGAAAGATCTATATTTCCATCTAGGGGAGCAGAACTAGGCAAATACTGAAGATTGGTGCAAACAGAGGACATACTAACTTTTAAGCTGTTATTTACTTTTTCTTCTTGAAAGAAAGATCCATGCATTTGTAGTTACTGTTTTCTGCTATGGCACTTAGTTAAACTTGGTCTTTAGCCACATTCTCTTATGCTTTTTCCGTGCAGTTTTTAAATTTAACAAATACGTAGTGAATACTTAGAGTGCTCTAGGCATGATTCTAGATGCTGAGGAAACCACAGTGGACAAATGTGTTCCAGCCAGTGCAGGAGACAAAGGGGTGTATCTTTATTTATTTATTTTAAATTTATTTATTTATTTTTGGCTGCACTGGGCCTTCATTGCTGTGCATGGGCTTTCTCTAGTTGCGGTGAGCAGGGGCTACTTTTTGTTGCGGTGCGCGGGCTTCTCATTGCGGTGGCTTCTCTTGTTGCAGAGCATAGGCTCTAGGCGCGTGGGCTTCAGTAGTTGTAGCATGTGGGCTTCAGTAGTTGTAGCACATGGGCTCAGTAGTTGTGGCTCACGGGCTCTAGAGCGCAGGCTCAGTAGTTGTGGCACATGGGCTTAGTTGCTCCACAGCATGTGGGATCTTCCCGGACCAGGGCTCGAACCTGTGTCACCTGCACTGACAGGTGGATTCTTAACCACTATGCCACCAGAGAAGCCCAACAATGGGTTTATCTTTAAAAAGACTTAATAACATTGACAAACTTATGACAGAAATGATGAATGGAAAACAGAGAGAACGATATTATGTCAATATTATGACATAGTATGAATGTGTTTTGTGTTTGGTAATTGCAATCATTGTTGCTTTTGTTGTGGTCATCCATTTACAATGCTTGGTGTCAGTTTATTTATCTCTTGTAAAAATAAAATACAGTGTGTGTGTGTGGAAACAAAACAAAACAAAACAAAACAAAAGGCTGATTACACTCAAACCCTGGAATCCATAGGGCTACAAATGTGATAGTGACATTTGCAAAGTGTGTGGCTATAAAACAGTAATTTACACATTTGAATTATTTTCATGAAAACACTAAACCATCTCTCTGCTAGATTTAAAATGCTATTGTCTTAGTGTTGAGAAAGTACATGAAATAAAATTAATTATGCTCTGCCAAAAAAAAAAAGAAAAAATGGAATGAAAAGGGAAATATAACCACAGATTATGCATTTACTAAAAAGATAAGATGATATTTTGTAAACCTATATACCATCAGATTAGGATAAACTAGATAAGATGTATGAATTTTTAGAGAAAAAAATGTATCAAAACTGACTCAAGAAGAGTTTAAAAAGTCTAAATGATCCTGTAACTAGTAAAGGAATTTAACCCATTATTTAAAATCTTCCTGCAAAGAAAACATCAGCCCCAATAATTTTAGAGGTGAGTTCTACTAATAATCTGAGGAGCAGGTAATTCTAAACTTTCAGATAATAAAAAAGAGAGAATATTTTGTCAGTTGGTCTCATGAGGTGACTAAAAACTTGGTGCTAAAACCAGACAAGGATATATAAGAAAGGGAAATTATGTGTCAGTTTCACTCATGGACATAGACGAATGAATGAAAATGCTAAATGAAAATGTTAGCCAGTGGAATCTGGTGATATATTAACAAAATATAATAAATTATGACCAAATTAGATGTTTTTCAAAATGCAAAATGAGTTAAACATTAGAAACGATATTATTGTAATTCACCATTTTGAAGTGAATAAAAATATGGTAACCTTGATAAATGTAGGAAAAACATTTGATGAAATCCAACAACCATTCATTATAAAAATGTATAGCTAATTGAGAAAGCAAACTGTCTGAACCTATTTAAGAGTAGCCACAAAAAGACCTATAGCAAACATAATACTTCATGGCAAAGTGTTAAAAATGCCATTCTGTTTAAAATCAGGAACAAGACAAAAATGCCTGGTATCACTGCTTCAAAGCAAATGGTAAATCAAGAAAAAATAATAAAATGTTTAAGGATTAGAAAAAAGGAGCCAAAATATGTTATTATTTGCAGATGAAGGAAATTTTTGAATAAAATTATGAAGAATCCGTAGACACACCTCAGAAATATCAAGGGTTCAGTTCTAGATCAACACAATAAAGCAAATATTGCAATAAAGTGAGTCACACAAATTTTTTAGTTTCCCAGTGCATATAAAAGTTATGTTTATACTATACTTTTACTAAGTATACGATTGCATTATATCTAAAAAAACAATGTACATAATATAATTAAAAATACTTTATTGCTAAAAATTGCTAGCCATCATCTGAGCCTTCAGCGCTTTGTAATCTTTTTCCTGGTAGAGGGTCTTGTGTTGATGTTGATGGCTGCTGACCGATCTGGGTGGTGGCAGGCAATGCTGTTTGATATCATTTTACCCAAAGAAGAACTTGCTTCAAAATTGGAGTCAGTCCTCTCAAACCCTGCCACTGCCTTATTAACTAAGTGTGTGTCATATTCTAAATCCTTTGTGGTCATTTCAACAATCTTCCCAGCATCTTCACCAGGAGTGAAGATTCCATCTCAAGAAACCAGTATCGTCATTGCTCATCCTTAAGAAGCATCTCCTCATCTGTTGTGATCATGAGTTGGCAGCAATCCAGTCACATCTTCAGGCTCCACTTCTAATTCTTGTTCTCTTGCTATTTCCACCACATCTGCGGTTACTTCTTCCACTGAAGTCTTGAACCCCTAAAAGTTATACAGGTTTACTGGATATTTGAGGGTTGGAATCAACTTCTTCCAAATTCATATTAATGTTCATAGTTTGACCTCTTCCCATGAATCACAAATGTTTTTAATGACATCTAGAATAATGAATCTTTTCCAGAAGGTTTTCAATTGACTTTTCCCAGATCCATCAGAGGAATCACTGTCTATAGCAGCTATAGCCTTACAAAATGTATGTCGCAAATAATAAGACTCAAAAGTCAAAATTACTCTTTGATTCATGGGCTGCAGAATGGATGTTGTGTTATCAGGCATGATAACAATGTGAATCTTGTACGTCTTCATCAGAGCTCTTGGGTGACCAGGTGCATTGCCAATGAGTAGTAGCTCTCAACAGCAGGCTTAAAATATTCAGTAAACCATGTTGTAAACAGATGTGCTGTTTTCCAGACTTCGTTTTTCCATTTATAGAGCACAGGTAGAATAGATTTAGCATAATTCTTAAGGACCTAGAATTTTGGGGATGGTAAGTAAGCATTGGTTTCAACTTCAAGTCACCAGCTACATTGACCCCTAACAAGAAAGTCAGTCTGTCCTTTGAAGCTTTAAAGCTAGGCATTGACTTCTCTCTAGCCATGAAAATCCTAGATGGCATCATCTTCCAATGTTTTGCCTACATTGAAAATCTGTTGTTTAGTGTAGCCACCTTCATTACCTTAGCTAGACATTGCACTTTTATCTTACGGAGACAACTTCTTTCCTTAAACCTCATGAACCAACCTCTGCTCGTTTCAAACTTTTCTTCTGCAGCTTCGTTACCTCACTCAGCCTTCACAGAATTGAAGAACATTAGGGATTTGTTCTAGATGAGGCTTTGGCTTAAGGGAATGTTGCAGCTGGTTTGACCTTCTATCCAGACCACTAAAACTTTCTCCATATCAGCAATAAGGCTGTTTCGCTTTCTTATCATTCATGTGTTCACTGGAGTAGCACTTTTAATTTCCTTCAAGAACTTTTCCTTTGCATTTATAACTTGTCTAACTGGTGCACAAGACCTGGTTTTTAGCCTGTTTTGGCTTTTGACGTGCCTTCCTCACTAAATCATTTCTAGGTTTTGATTTAAAGTAAGAGACGTGTGACTCTTCCTTTCACTTGAACACTTAGAGGCCACTGTACGGTTATTAATTGGCCTAATTTCAATATTGTTGTGTCTCAGGGAATAGGGAGGCCTGAGGAGTGGGGAAAAACAGGGCAATGGCAGTTGGTAGAGCAGTCAGAACACACATGACGTTTATTAAGTTTACCATCTTGTGTGAGTGCGTTTCATGGCACTCCCCCTACCCCCAATTACAATAGTAACATCAAAGATCACAGATCACCATAATAAATATAATAACAAAGAAAAAGTTTGAAATACTGTGAGAATTAATCAAAATGTGACATAGAGACGTGAAGTGAGCAAATGTTATTGGAAAAACAGCGCCGATAGACTTGCTTGATGCAGGGCTGCCACAAACCTTCAATTTGTAAAATGTGCAACATCTCTGAAGTGCATTAAGTAAAGCATAACTTTGCACAGGCATATCCGTACAAAGCTTATGGTTACATCTCTGGTATGTTAAGGTCCTTGGACTCTGAAATGTAACTTACTTGAGGGGAAAGAAGTTTCAGGGTTCATATATGTTGGACATTAGCCATTGGCAGGCTCGGTGCTAGGTTGTTTATTTAGAATAATAATAATGATTATTATTACTGTAGCTACCATTTATTGGACACCAACTCCCCAGCCAAGAGCAGGCTAAATTTTCACAGTTAATATTTCTAATTTTCACAGAAACTGCAAGTTATTATTCGAGGTAAGATTCTCCTTATTTTACAGATGAGAAAACGGATTCAGAGAAGGTAACTTACTCAAGTTCACATAGCTAGAAATGGACAGAACTAGCATTTCAAAAAGGGTTTTTTGTGGTCTGAGCCTGTCTGTAGTAATACAGGCAGTTTCCCTAAGGTACCAAGCTTGTGTCCTGTTGATGTCCTCGATGCTCAAGAAATATCTGTGGGGAATAAAGATGCAGACACAGAGCATGGACTTGAGGACACGGGGAGGGGGAAGGGTAAGCTGGGACAAAGTGAGAGAGTGGCATGGACATATATACACTACCAAATGTAAAATAGATAGCTAGTGGCAAGCAGCCGCATAGCACAGGGAGATCAGCTCAGTGCTTTGTGTCCACCTAGAGGGGTGGGGATAGGGAGGGTGAGAGGGAGACGCAAGAGGGAGGAGATATGGGGATGTATGTATATGTATAGCTGATTCACTTTGTTATAAAGCAGAAACTAACACACCATTGTAAAGCAATTATACTCCAATAAAGATGTTAAAAAATAAAAAAAAAATAAATCCCTTATTTTTCAAATAAAAAAAAAAAGAAAAATATCTGTGGACTATTTCACTTGGAGCCTGGGTCAAAAACCTGTCTCACAAAAGGATCAACTCGTCTTAAAAATCAGGAATATTGGCCTGATTAAAGCAGCTATCACATTTCAGCAGTTTTTGGTTCCTTTGCTCCTTCTCTCAGGACCAGAAGGGACTTCCTAGGTCTTTACGCTGTTTGGGTGCTAGAAAGGATAGAGGACATCAATATTAGTTTTCTAGGGCTGCCATAACAAAATAGCACAGACTGGGTGGCTTAAAGAACAGAAATTTATTTTCTCACCATTCTGGGGGCTAGAAGCGGAAGATCAAGGTGTTTGCAGGATTGGTTTCTTCTGAGGTCTCTCTCCTTGGTTTGTAGAGGGCTGCCTTCTCATTGTATCCCTCACATGGTTGTTTCTCTGCATTGTCAGTGTCCTAACCTCCTCTTCTTATAAGGACACCAGTCATATTGGATTAGGGCTCACTCTAACAGCCCATTTTAACTTAAGTATCTCCTTAAAGGCCCTAACTCCAAATATAGTCACATTCTGAGGTACTGGGCTTAGGAGTTCAGCTTAAGAATTTGGCAGGGGGGGGACACAATTCAGCCTCTAACATCTAAGGGGAATAGTAGGGTGGATTTGCAGTCTCAGAGAAATTGGATACTTTAAGGGTTTGTGTGGTAATGAGTCCTTAAGGGCATTCCTGCTTGTACAAAGAACAGCAGTAGGCAGCCCTCCAGGCTCCTAGGCAGTTAACAAGAACGTGGTGGCTCACACTTCAGCCCCAGAAAACTACTCTCACTGGACTCACTGACGACAAATGCAGGGTCAGCTCTGCATTGAGAACAGAAGCCACCAACAGGATATCCCTGCCTCCTTGTTTTCCCTTCATCTTTTAGGAACCTGCCAGGGCCTGGTGAGTGGGAGCTTCAAAACGCCCACCCAGCTCGCCATGCATTCATCAATTCATCAACTCTGATAGGACAACAGGAACTTAGAATCAGTCCCAAATTCCCAGATGGGTTTAGAAAATAATAAATCTTTGACATTTCATGAAATATTCTTTAAGGTCATGTTTTAGCATCAGAAGCCACACAGGGCCCACGCAGAGGAGAGCATGGGAAGAAACCTGCATAATAAAGCCACATTTGACAGCATCCCTTGTGCTGCCTCTCCCCTGTTCTTAGCTTCTTCCTGTGTTCTTTATAAAACAGAAACAGAGCTTTCTCTTTGGAAGATAAATCTGGAGGCAGCCTTGAACCCAACCCAAGGGGAATTTCCTTAAGAGCCAGGCCACCATTTAGTGGTGGTCCTAGCCCAGTCCTTTAAATTGGTCAAGAGATATTGAAACTGTCTTTTCCTGCTGAGTGGAGACCATGGCTCTCTAGGGAACTCCTGTAGTCTTCATTTGAATTTACATTGACCTTCAATCGCAAATTGGTAAACTTGTGCATAGTTGTATATTTGTTTATTGCAATTTTTTTTAATTGAAGTATAGTTGATTTATAATGTGTTAGTTTCAGGTGTACAGCAAGGTGATTCAGTTATATATATATATATATTTTTTCTTTTTTTACAGTTTCTTCCATTATAGCTTATTACAAGATATTGAGTATAGTTCCATAGTTCCAAAGGTTTTTACAAGATATTAAGTATAGTTCCTATATAGTAGGTCCTTGTTGGTTGTCTATTTTGCATATAGTAGTGTGTATATTTTAATCCCAAACTCCTAAATTCATAGTTGTGTATTTAAATTGCCTTAGCATTGTGCTCACAGAAAGACTCAAAGAATTGAGGAATTGGGAGTTAGGTCTCGAGGGTTTCAATGGGGAAAATATTCAGTGGTTTGAGTGATGGTTGGGTAAGGTTAAATGACGAGCATTTAAAGAATAATATTATTTTTTAACCTTACATTTCTGGAGTATACCACCTTTGTCATGATTCATTGGGATTTTTGGCTTAGGGCTTGGACTTAGAATATTAAATGTTCTTGAACCTTAAAATTTACTTAAAGCATCACTGTGATATTTGAAGGAAAATGGTTAAACTTTCATTTCATGGAGAGGGTGTGGAGGGCAGTTAGCATTTATCAAATATTTGCTGTATGCTTGGCACTGTGCTAGTAACTTTATAGTATTTCCCCATTTAATAAAAAAATAATGTGGTGGTAGCAACATTTAGCACTAAGATATACCTCTAGCATGGATTCAAGGCTTGGAGGGAGCCATGAGAAATGCAGGATGCCTGATCTGCTTATATCCTCTAACCTCTCCTTTTTCTCCCACCTCAATTCCCACAGGCATGGTGGCTGTACTTCATTCACTTTTATTAATAAAACAGTGATTTGAAACAGACAGCTTTTAGGAGATGCTCTGAATTGAAAATCACCTCCAATGAAAGTCCTTACTTGACCGCCCTATCTAGAGAAGCCACCCATATCACTCTATCAAATCCTTCTATTTCATTACCTTATAGCATTTCTTACAATCCTATATTTTTCATGTTTGTTATAATCTGGATCCCCTTCTAGAATGCATTCTGTCTTGTTCTCTGCTGTGTCCACAGTGCCTCAAACAGTGATGGGCACAGAGTGAGTTTCAGTGGTTCTTCGTTGCATGATCTATTAATGAACAGATTCAGACCAATGATAGTAACCCCACTAACTGGCTGACTGGTTTGGATGAGATCATGATGTTTGGAAGAAATCAAAGCTCTTGCTGATGGTGGCAGAAATCTCAAGCTTTTCCCATGAATTCATATAAGACTGGACTTACTTCCAACATGCCATTGTAATGTCTGATGTATTACTTAGGTCACCAATGTATGCTTCCATTTTCTTATAATTAATATTTCCTGAGTGGGGCACCACCACCAGACACAATGCCAGTCACCGCAGAACCTGGAGTAAAATAGTGAATGGGGCTAACATTTATTGAGCATTTTCTATATGTCTTGAACACTTGTGTAACTTGCCCTGCTATGTAGTATTTTATTGCTTGGATATTACATAATTTTTAAGTATATTAATCTTTTGTTGGACATATGGGTTGTATACTTACGAATTTTTTTTTTTTTTTTTTTTTTTTTTTTTTACTTGTTGACAGTTTGCTTTTATTTATTTATCGCTGTGTTGGGTCTTCGTTTCTGTGCGAGAGCTTTCTCTAGTTGTGGCAAGCGGGGGCCACTCTTCATCGCGGTGCCCGGGCCTCTCACCCTCGCGGCCTCTCTTGTTGCAGAGCACAGGCTCCAGACGCGCAGGCTCAGTAGTTGTGGCTCACGGGCCCAGTTGCTCCGTGGCATGTGGGATCTTCCCAGACCAGGGCTCGAACCCGTGTCCCCTGCATTAGCAGGCAGATTCTCAACCACTGCGCCACCAGGGAAGCCCCACTTATGAATATTTTAATGCATGTCTCCTGGTGTAGACAGGCAAGTATTTCTCTAAGGCATTGGGTTTTTTTTGTTTTTTTTTCTGTGGTATGCGGGCCGCTCACTGCTGTGGCCTCTCCCATTGCGGAGAACAGGCTCCGGACGCACAGGACCAGCGGCCATGATTCACGGGTCCAGCCGCTCAGCGGCATATGGGATCTTCCCGGACGGGGGCACCAACCCGTATCCCCTGCATCGGTAGGCGGACTCTCAACCACTGCGCCACCAGGGAAGCCCAAGGCATTGGTTCTTATATTGTGGTCCTCGGACAAGGCACTTAGCCTCCATCCTAGACATACTGGTTAGAATTTCTGTGGATAGGACCCAGTAATCTGGGTTTTAACAAGCTCTCCGGATGATTATCATGCACATTAGAACCACCTGGGGAGTTTTCAAAAAAAACACCAATAGCTGAGGCATACTGAGGAGTGATTAAGTCATAATTGCTTAGGATGGGGCCAGGTGATTCTACTGTGTTGTCAGAGTTGAGAGCTACAGCTCTCAAGTATGTAAGTAGGAGTGGGATTTTCAGTTTATAGCATACAGGTTTGTTAAATTTTACTAAGTGAAATCAAAATTGCTTTCCCGAAAGGGGGACTTAAAAGCTTTTGCACAGCAAAGGAAACCATCCTCAAAATGAAGAGACAACCTACTGAATGGGAGAAAATATTTGCAAGTGAATTTCCCGATAAAGGGTTAATACCCAACATATATAAACAACTCATACAACTCAACATCAAAAAAAACCCGATTAAAAAGTGGGCAGAAGGGCTTCCCTGGTGGTGCAGTAATTGAGAGTCCGCCTGCCGATGCAGGGGACGCGTGTTCGTGCCCCGGTCCGGGAAGATCCCACATGCCGCGGAGCGGCTGGACCCGTGAGCCATGGCCGCTGAGCCTGTGTGTCCGGAGCCTGTGCTCCGCAACGGGAGAGGCCACAACAGTGAGAGGCCTGCGTACCACAAAAAAAAAAAAAAAAAAAAAAAAAAATTGCCAGAAGACCTGAATAGACATTTTTCCAAAGAGGAAATGCAGATGGCCCACAGGCACATGAAAACATGCTCAGCATTGATGATCATCAGAGAAATGCAACTCAAAACCACAGTGAGATATTACCTCACACCTGTCAGAATGGCTGTCACCAAAGAAACACACATAACATGCTGGGGAGGGTGTGGAGAAAAGGGAACACTTGTGCACTGTTGGTGGGAATGTAAATGGGTGCGGCCACTGTGGAAAATATTGTGGAGGTTTCTCAGAAAACTAAAAATAGAACTACCATATGACCCAGCAATTCCATTCCTGGGTTTATATCAAGAAAAAAATCCCAAAACACTAATTTGAAAAGATACATGCACCCCAGTGTTCATAGCAGCAGTATTCACAATTGCCAAGATATGGAAGCAAGCTGAGTGTCCATCAACAGTTGATAGGATAAAGAAGGTGTGGTATATATATACAATGAAATACTACTTAGCCATAAAAAAGAATGAAATTTTGTCATTTATAACAACATGGATGGACTCAGAGGGTATTAATGCTAAGTGAAATAAGTCAGGCAGAGAAAGAAATACTGTATGATATCATGTGTGGAATCTAAAAAGTAAAACAAACTAGTGAATATAACAAAAAAAGCAGCAGACTCACAGATATTGAGAACAAACTAGTGGTTACAAGTGGAGAGAGGGAAGAGGGAGGGGGCAGTATAGGGGCATGGGGTTAAGAGGTATAAACTATTATGTATAAAATAAGCTACAAGGATATATTGTTCAATCAGGGGATATAGCCAATATTTTATAATAACTATAAAGGGAGTATAACCTTTAAAACTTGTGAATCACTGTATTGTACACCTGTAACTTATATACTATTGTATATCAACTGTAGTTCAATAAAAAAAATTAAAACTCCAAAGCACCCTCCCAAACCCAAAAATTATTGTCCCAGTTTATGCTGATAGCCGCTCTTTATGAGTGTTCCTGTTGCTCCATATCTTCACTAAAATTTGTATTTTTTGATAAATAGCAAAATAGTACCATTTTGATAGGTATGAAATATCTTATTATAATTTTAATTTGTATTTATTTGATTAATAATGGCACTGGCATCTTTAAACATATAAAAATAATGGCATCTTTTTATATGTTTAAAGGCCAACAGTGTTTTTACTTCAGTGAAATGCCTGTTCTTCTGCAATTTTTTTTTTCCTACTGGGTTGTCTATTTATTGATTTGTAGTAATTCTTTATGTATTCTGGATGCTAATCCTTTGCTGGTCCTCTATATGGACCAACAATCTTCCTTCTAATTTTTGGCTTATCTTTTTATTCTCTTTAGGGAGTATTTTGATTAACAAATTCTTTTATGTCATTGAATTTCTCTCTTTTCTGTTAGGGTTTGTGTTTTCTTTTGTTTTGTTTTTCCTGTTTGAGAAATCTTTGCCTACCCAGAATCCAAAAGATATTCTCCTGTACTTTCTTCTAAATGTTTTAAATTTTTGCCTTTCACATTAGTAGTTAACCCACCTAGAATTTATTTTTTAATCAGTGGTCTAAAGTAGATACCTGTTTTTACTTATTTTCTTTGTGGATACACAGTTGTCTAGTTCCATTTGCTAATTAACCCATCCTTTCTTTACTAAACTGCCAGACCAGCCTTGTTCATGTGTCTGTTTTAGATAAAAGCATGGGTCTGTTTCTGGGCTATCTATTTTATCTATTGCTCAGTTTTTTTTTTTTTTCATCCATGAGCCAGTGCTTCACTGTTTAATTTTTATAGTTTATAATCAGTCCTGATACATGACAGAAGAACAAGGCTGGTTTTTCTCTAAAAACATCTTCGGGGGCTTCCCTGGTGGCGCAGTGGTTGGGAGTCTGCCTGCTGATGCAGGGGACACGGGTTCGTGCCCCGGTCTGGGAAGATCCCACATGCCGCAGAGCGGCTGGGCCTGTGAACCATGACCGCTAAGCCTGCGCGTCCGGAGCCTGTGCTCCGCAACGGGAGAGGCCACAACAGTGAGAGGCCCGTGTACCGCAAAAAAAAAAAAAAAATCTTCGGCTATTTTTAGTGCTTTTCATTTCAACGATTTAAGAATTAGCTTGTTAGGTACTATGAAAAGTCTTGCTAGAATTTCTATTAGAAATTCATTGAATCTTTAGATCAATTTAAGCATGTATATCATCTTTAAAAATGTTGACCCTATTAATTAAGAAAGATAGTATGTCTCTTTATTTGTTATTTGTTTTTTGATGTCTTTCAACAAAGTTTTATAATTTCTACATACAGTTTTACAAAAGTTTTGTTGAGTTTATTTTCTGGGTTCTTTATATTTTTCTTGTTTTTATAAATAATATCTTTACTTTTTAGTTGCATTTTCTAACTGTTGATGTCTGTATGTGGAAATGAAATGGATTTCTGTACATTAATCATATGCCTTGCAACCTATCTAAATTCTTTTTTTAATTCTAGTAGTATTTCATAGATCATTTTGAATTTTCTAGTAAACAATTTCATCATCTATAAATAATTGTTCTTTTTCTAACCCTTATACTGTGTGTGTGTGTGTGTGTGTGTGTGTGTGTGTGTGTGTGTGTGCGCGTGCGTGCGTAAGCCTTATTACTTACTGGAACACAAAGTTGCATAGAAGTGTTGGTAGTGGGCATCCTTGCCTTGTTCCTGATTTTAAAGGTACTGATGCTTTCAACATTTCATCATTGAGTAATGTATTTGTGGTAGGATTTTTGATCCTTGTGTTTTAGCTACTCTTGAGGGTTCTAAGAGTGTTTCCTTCTATTTCTAGTTAGCTAAGAAATTTATCTTGAGTAGTTGTCAAATTTTAACACTTGCTATCTGGTCTGTTTCAAAATAATTATTCAGGCCCCTCCCCTTTAGTCAGTTAATATGGTGAATTATATTAATAGATTTTCTAATGTTGAATCAACTTTGCTTCCTAGAGTACATCCCACTGGTCATGATTCATTTTCTCTTCCTACAGTCAGCATTCCATTTTCTAATGTTCAGGATATATTTACATCTGTTTTAGTGGGTAAGATCACATAATTTTCCTTTGTATGGTCCTATCTCATGTTGGTATCAAGGTTTTACTCACCTCACAAAATATGTTGGGTGAGTATCCCCTCTTTTCCTAGTCTATGAAAATGTTTGTATAAATGATTCTTTATAATTGCTAGGGTTTGCCTCTAAAATAATGTGGGCCTGTTACTTTCTTTTTGCAAAGATTTTGCTCTGTGCATTTTACTGAAGTATAACACACATTCAGAGGAGAGGAATCCTGATGAATTATCACAAACTGAACACACCCCCTCAACCAGCACCCAGATCAAGAAGGAAAACACTGCCAGCACCATTTAAGCCCCTGCCATGCCTCCTTCCCATCACCCCTCCTACAAGATTTTAAAAGTTAGAAGTACTCCGATTTCTAACACCGATAACATGCATTATTAGTTGTGCTTATTTTTGAACTTTATATAAGTGAAATTCTAGAGTATATAAGTCAAATGTTTTGAGAACTCATAGATTTCTTTAATGGTTATAAAGTTATTCTTTTTATTTCTTTATATTCTTTTTGATAACATATATTTTTCTAAAATTTAGTCTGCATCTAAGTTTTCACATTTGTTGGCGTATACTTATTCAGAGTATTTTAAATTCTCTTTTTAATCAGTGCAATATCAGTGGTTAGGTTTCCATTTTATTATATTTCTGCCATTTATTTTACTGGATCCGTCTCTTTAAGTGCTTGTCAATTTTTATTAGTCTTTTCAAAAACTAACATTTAGGTCTGTTTTCTTGGTTTAGTTTCTATTACATTACTTTATGTTATTTTTATTATATTTTCCTACTTTCTTTGGGTTTATTCTGTTATTTTCGTAACAAGTTTTATTCTTATATCAGTAATTTTTAGTCTATCTTTTCTTTTTTTTAGTTTATTTTCTTTTGTTTTTTTGGCTGTGTTGGGTCTTAGTTGCGGCATGAGGGGTCTTCGTTGCAGTATGTGGGATGTTTTGTTGCAGCACGGGCTCTTTGTTGTGGCGCATGGGCTTCTTTCTAGTTGTGTGTGGGTTTTCTCTCTCTAGTTGTGGCGTGCATGTTTTTTCTCTCTAGTTGTGGCATGTGGGCTCCAGAGTTTGTGGGCTCTGTATTTTGTGGCATGCTGGCTCTGTCGTTGAGGGGCGAGAGCTCAGTAGTTGTGGCATGCCAGTTTAGTTGCCCCGCAGCACGTGGGATCTTAGTTCCCTGACCAGGGATCAAACCTGCGTCCCCTGCATTGGAAGGTGGATTCTTAACCACTGGACCACCAAGGAAGTCCCCTGTCTTCTTTTCTTATATATGTACTTAGAGATTATTTTAAAACAATGACATTTGTTTAACAACAAGCTAAGTATTATTTTAGCTGCATCCAATGTTTTAAGAAGCAGCATTTTCATTGTAAGTTAATTCTATGCTTTTTCCCCCAAATTTCATTATATGTTCTTTGACGTATGAATTATTTCAATTTTTTTTCCCAAAATCGAGTTCTCTTTTTGGTTTTGATTTTTAACTTTACTGTATTGTAGTAAAGTATGTTTTCTAACACTGATTTTCGGACTTTTTGGAGACTTGCTTTGTGATGTACAATGTATTTGGTTTTTATAAATGCTTTATGTCTACATGAAAGCATATCTATTTTCCAGTTATTGGGTGCCATGTTCAAAATATATACACTAATTTAACTTAATTCATGTTGCTTAATTTTTCTCTATCCTTACTGTAATGGTGAGGATGAGTTAGGTTGTAACAAACAGCCCCACAATTAAAGTTTACTTTTGGCTCATACTCACATCATCTTTATTGAGGAATCTGGCTGACAGGATTCAACTCTGTGCTTCCATGATTGCAACAGCAGGGAAAAAGGCTTCTGCAGTATCTCACAGTGGCCACTAAATACTTTTGCCTGGAAGGATACACATAACTTGTGTACACATTTTGTTGGCCAAAGCAAGTCATCTGGCCAAAAAAGCCACACCTAACTTCAAGGGGCAGGAAAGAGTATTCCTACCCTGTAGTATGAGGTAGGAGAACTAGAATTTTGGTGAATAGCACTAATGACTACCACACTTTCTGTTTTATCTTGCTTGCTTTATTGATTACTGGAGAAAGGGTTTTAAATTGCTATCATGATACTGAACTAATCCATATATCCTTATATATTCTGCTAATTTTTTCGGCATATTGTATAACCCTATGTTCTGATTCTATATGTTAAAATTCTACTACTGTCAGGGAAACTGTACAGTGATCATCTTTGCCTTTCAAGATCTTCTTGCTTTAAATCCATATTGTTTATTATAAATAGAGATTCACAACTTAGTGTATTTGGAGAGCCTTGTATATAGTCTCCCTCTTTTGATTGTCAACCCTTTAATTTCCTTTTGTCTTAGGTATATCTGTTATCAAAAAGTAAATTAGGGGCTTCCCTGGTGGCTCAGTGGTTGAGAGTCTGCCTGCTGATGCAGGGGACACGGGTTCGTGCCCTGGTCCGGGAAGATCCCACATGCCGCGGAGCGGCTAGGCCCGTGAGCCATGGCCGCTGAGCCTGTGTGTCCGGAGCCTGTGCTCTGCAACAGGAGAGGCCACAACAGTGAGAGGCCCGCGTACCACAAAAAAAAAAAAAAAAAAGTAAATTAAAAAATACATATACATATGCATATATATGAAAGATATATATATGGATATACATATGAATACATATATGAAAGATATCAATCCCAAGGTTCAAGAAGCCTAATAAACTGTGTGCTGATTACATATTCATTATGATTCTTAAACCTGGGCATTGGTGTCTTTCATCAGTTCTGGAAAGTTATTAGTCATTAAATCTTTTTTTTAAAAATCTACTGATTTGTTTGTTTTTATTTTTTTAAATTTTTGGCCGCATTGGGTCTTCATTGCTACACGTGGGCTTTCTCTAGTTGCGGTGAGCAGGGGCTACTCTTCGTTGCAGTGTGCAGGCTTATCACTGTGGTGGCTTCTCTTGTTGCGGAACATGGGCTCTAGGCACGTCGGCTTCAGTAGTTGTGGCACACAGGCTCAGTAGTTTTGGCTTGCGGGCTCTAGAGCACAGGCTCAGTAGTTGTGATGCACGGACTTAGTTGCTCCGTGGCATGTGGGATCTTCCTGGACCAGGGCTCGAACCCGTGTCCCCTGCATTGGCAGGCGGATTCTTAACCACTGCACCACCAGGGAAGTCCGTCATTAAATCTTTGAACATTGTCTTTCCTCCACTTTTTCTCTTTTCTTCTGAAACTCTCATTATGTGTATGTTGAATCTTCTACTCTAATCACCATTATCTCTTAAACTTTTATATTTTCCATCTCTTTGTGTGCAGTTGCCTTCTAGGTTATTTCTCACATCTGTCTTCTAATTCACTAGTACTCTCTTCACCTGCATCTCCTAAATGGAGTGTATGGCTCACTCAGATATGCAAATGCTGTCAGAGAAAATATTAGCTAAAGCACTGGCTTGTTCTTCCGTAATCACACTTTTTTGTCATGTTATTTCTGGGCTATATCTTCTCTTTATGTGCCAGTTAGCCATGATTTTGAGAAATGTTTATGGTTTTTATCCAGTATTTTGATATATTCTATCCCAGGATAGAATAAACATCTACAGATCTATTTTACCATATTCCCAGAAATGGAAATCTGAATTTCTCTTAAACTTACCCGGTTTTGCCTAGTATTTTGGTTATTTTTATAGTGTGATCTATTGTTAGGTTTCATTCCTTGTCAACAAGACTTCAAAATCTTGAAGTTTTGAAGTCCCGAAATTAACTAGTGTACTTAAACCATATTTGTTGACTATATTATTTCAGTAGTTAATGGAGCCTTCTCAAATTACCCAAGACCTGACTGTGGGGAAATACCAGAAGAGGTAATGCCATGAATTGAACCATTAAGAACTCAAGCACACAGCCAGTTCAATGGGAGAAAATACCTGTTCAATTCCCAATCTTTGTTTTACTTCCTATTAGACAGTTTCTTAGGTTGAAGGAAAACAATATATTTTCTTTAGATGCTGATGGAATTGTACAAAAATTTGTGTTCCATGAATTTTTTCGCATTTAAAATTATATTTAAAGGACTATGAAGATTGTTTTCAAGTTCTAGACCACAAAAATTAAAATGCAAATAAATAATATCAAGGAAGACACTGAAAGTGAGATGGCAAACAATCTTAGAAAATTATCCTCCCTCTTCTATCTCATCTCATCACATAACAGCTCTTGGTCATATAAATTCCACTTGAATGTGGGCTTTCCAATTTTTCCATATTTAGTCAATTAAAGAGTGAAATTCCAACATCTACATAATATTTGTTCCAAATATGAAGATTTATTACAGTTAAGAAAGGACAGGGACTTCCCTGCTGACACAGCGGTTAACAGTCGACCTGCCAGTGCAGGGGACATGGGCTCCATCTCTGGTTCGGGAAGTTCCCACATGTCACGGAGCAACTAAGCATGTGCGCCACAACTACTGAAGCCCATACGCCTAGAGCTTGTGCTCTGCAACAAGAGAAGCCACTGCAAATGAGAAGCCCACGTGCCACAACGAAGAGTAGCCCCCGCTTGCCGCCACTAGAGAAAGCCAGTGCGCAGCAACGAAGACCCAATGCAGCCCCCCAATCCAGAAAAAAAAAAGAAAGGACAACAGATTAGCAACATCTTCTAAAGATGGCCAAGCCACTCAGAGACTAGATTAGATGTACCAGTTTCCTCATTATATGATTTACAGACCTAGGATAAGGCTTACCGCAAAATGAGTGTCCACTCTCAGTCTCAAAAAACTGCCACAGTTGGAGTTCTTTTCCATGAATGACAGAGCAATAAAATGTCCAAGACTACAGTTACGGCAAAAAAAAAAAAAAAAAGAATCCCTAAGATTGGGAAGGGTTGTTACCCAGTTTAAGGATCAGCTTTTGACCTAAATGAAGCACAGGGTGAAATATTCATTAGGACTTAAAAGATATCAAATTAATATTGGTGAGTCTGGTGATGATGATAATATGTTTATACTTACTGCCTTCTGGCTAATTAGAACAACAAAAAAATAACCCTTCATTATGTTAAGACCACTTAGAAAGTGTGGTTCAGGACTCCGTTGACAACCTTGAATCTTCGGTATCTTCTATTCAATTTCTGCAACATTTTACAATATTGACCAGGACCAGCTCATCAAAGATACTGACTCCTTCCTTGATTTCTGTGACAGTAAACTCTCCTGGCTCTTCTCCTCTCTTTCTGTCTGCATCTTTTCCCTCTCCCCTCTCTCCACACCCTACCCCAGCCCTTAAATGTTGGAATAAAGGGAGATTTTACAGTTTGCCATGAATCCTCTCATTGGATCTCATACTTGAACTAACTCCAAGTCTTTATTTTTGTTTATTTTATTTCTCTAGGTCATGTTTCTAATTGCCTACTTAATACTTCAAGCAGGACATCCGACAGATAACTTTAATTCACTATGAAAAAGAGAAATCATAATTTCTCCATTTCACACCTATTCACCCAATCTAGAAATCTTAGCTTTCTTAATGTCTCACTTCCCTTTACCACTCACATGGATGATTGTGGACAAAATCCAGTTAAATATACAACCAGCTGTTGTACTTTTCTGCCTTTGCTCATGGTGTTCTCTTCTCTTGAAATTCTGCTAAAAAATTGAACTCATTTTTCAAGAACTAACTCTAAAACTGACACTTCTTTCAGTACCTCTCAGTGAAATTATTTCTTTCTTATTTTTAATTTTCCTAGTTTTTAAAAGCTCTCTCTTATTAGTTAAAATATAATTGACACACTTTAGGTATGCATGCACATGTAAATCCTTTCCAATATATATAAGGTTGAGGGTATGGCTTGTCTCTTTTTTGTGTATCTACCACTGAACCTAATCTAGTGCCATGCAGTGTTTGTTAGGCTTTCAATAAATACTTCCTATAGTTAAAAAGAGTTGGGATTGGATGTTCTACCTGTTCCAAAATCAAATAGCAAAACCTATCTCTACTGAAAAAACAGAAGACAATCCCCCCCAAAAATTATCATGTTTACTTAAGCTATTAAAATGAGAGTTGCTTAAAAAAAAATCCTTTCATTTACTCTGGGCTCTAAAGTCAATAGAAAAGGCAACTGTAAAATGTATCATCTCTTAAATGGTGATGAAACAAAGCAAACAAAAACCAAACTCTTGCTCTCTGTCTCTCTCATTCAACTTGGTCAGTGTAAGAAAGACCCCATATCAATTTCAGTTCAATGTAATATATATTTAACCTTTACTATATACAAGGCATTAAGGGGAAAAAAGACAAATGAGACAGTTTTCAAAGGAGTTCTTCTAGCGCTCCATTTGCTTTATCAAAAAATGTTTTCTTTAACTCGGAATGACTCATCTCTAATCAAGAAAATTTTTAAATGATATTGTTGGCTACTTGCAAGATAATTTCATTTTCATTAATAATATTATTGGCTACTTGAAATATAGTTGCATTTTCACAGAGACAGGCTTGAAGGTGCCGTGGTAATAGAATGGCTAAAGATAGAAATCGTATGGATAATCCTGATAACTTTAGGAATGTTTCAAGAAAACACAGAGTGATATCCACTCATTTTTTTTATACAAGTCCTAAATACCAAACTTAATTCAACTTGAGCCCTCCTTAAACGAGTTGTCCAAAAGTGGTAATCCACAGACCTTCTTCAGTGTGTCCTAAATTATGAGCACAGTAATCTCTCATACAATTCTAAATTACATGCAAGATCAGAAATAAAAATAGTCTTCTTAAATTGACTGTTTTTAGATTTACTACCCACTTTCAAAATCTAATAAGATAGCACACTTTCATTGCCTCTGGGAACCACAGTGTACATGCTGTAATGTTTACCTCCAACAGGAAAAATAGACTTCTTGACACATGCAATTTAACAGTAATAGCTGGGACCATTCATGTCTGAGTCCTAGAACTGGAATTTCCTGCATTATGTATATTCCATGTTGGAAATATTGATGGTTTGGCAGAGTGAAAAATAGCTTTGGCTCTGTTGGGAAATAACACTCTGAGCTGGATCACCGTGACATCTTGGAGGCTCAACATCTAAGTTGGGTGAGTTGGGCTGAATTCTGGAGGATGAGCATCTTTGGTAGACACCAGTAGATGTGCTAGAAAAGGCAGTTATGAATTGGCTGTACATTTCTTAATACCTTTTTGTAAGAAATGGGTAAGAAAGGAGGAGAACATCTAAGCCATGAATTTATTATGTAATAATTTACCTTACACTGTGGTCGTATTAATAGTGATCCAAGAAGGGAGAGCTGTGTCTCATGTCATATCTGTCAATAACCAACTAATTCATTCAGTAAATGCTTGTGATATGATGGGGCTGTGCTAGAGATGAGGACACAGAGTCCCATAAGCCATGGAGCTGTGCTTCACAAAGTGTCATGGAAGTGATCCTCTAGTGACTTGAGTCTCTCCAAATCCTTTAATGGTCATCAAATTAGATATTGGTTGTGATGGTGTGTTGCATTTCAAGTGAAAAGATAATTGAGCTTCTGAACTTGCACAGTAGTATGTCAACCTACCTTCTGCTCATCAGATATTTAAAACTAGGGTGACCATAATTTATCACCTAAACTGGGGTAGTTTTGAGAGTGAAAGGAAGAGCTACTTATAATTATGCTGGAATTGCAAGCATAAACCAGGAGAGAACCTAATTTATATATGGTTCCCTTATCTAAAACCAGAGATTTTTTTCTCTATATATATATTTAATTTTTATTGGTGTAGAGTTGATTTACAATGTTGTGTTAGTTTCAAGTGTACAGCAAAATGGTTCAGTTATACATGTCATTCTTTTTCAGTTTCTTTTCCCATATAGGGCCATTACAGAGTATTGAGTAGAGTTCCCTCTGCTATATAGCAGGTTCTTCTTAGTTATCTGTTTTATGTATAGTAATGTGTATATGTCAGTCCCAATCTCCCAATTTATCCCTCCCGCCCATCCCCTGGTAACCATAAGTCTGTTTTCTGCATCCGTGACTCTACTTCTGATTTGTAAATAAGTTCATTTATACCGATATTTTTAGATTCCTCATATACGTGATATTGTATGATATTTGTCTTTCTGTGTCTGATTTCACTCAGTATGACAATCTCTAGGTCCATCCATGTTGCTGCAAATGGCATTATTTTGTTCTTTTTTATGGCTGAGCAGTATTCCATTGTATATATGTATCACATCTTTATCCATTCCTCTGTTGATAGGCATTTAATTTGCTTCCATATCCTGGCTATTGTAAATAGTGCTGCAATGAACATTGGGGTGCATGTATCTTTTTGAATTATGGTTTTCTCTAGGTATATGCCTAGAAGTGGGATTGCTGGGTCATATGGTAGTTCTATTTTTAGTTTTTTAAGGAACCTCCATACTGTTCTCCATAGTGGCTGTA
The DNA here is from genome assembly GCF_964270905.1 of Leucopleurus acutus. Taxonomy (NCBI): domain Eukaryota; kingdom Metazoa; phylum Chordata; class Mammalia; order Artiodactyla; family Delphinidae; genus Leucopleurus; species Leucopleurus acutus. The sequence goes on along the minus strand of NC_139142.1, from coordinate 82,387,615 downwards.
CCAATTTGCATTCCCATCAACAGTGTAAGAGGGTTCCCTTTTCTCTACACCCTCTCCAGCATTTATTTAAAACCAGAGGTCTTAATAACGTATACTGCTCAATTTGGAGATCTCTTTAGGGAAACTCCAATATCCCCACTTTCCTTAATGAATGGCTAACAGAATTGGTATTAGATGGAAAGAGTCTGTAAGACATGTTATTCATTCACTCCTCCAGGTGTTTCAAGTTCATCATTTCCTAATGATCAGGAGAGATCAGAAACCCATATATATGAGTCATGTTAGCCTAACCTCCAATATAGCTGTTTTCTTTCAATGATGCTCTACTGTTCAGAGCCTGTATTAAATGTAAGTACAAGAAGGAACTGAGCAGCCACGTAACTTTGCATCCGTGTGTGTGAGAAAAAGGTCCTTGAGGATTTTTCGCGTTGTCATTTAACGGCTTGTGAAAGAGTCCACATGATTTCTCCTAGGATGTTTGCTCTCTTTGCAACAACGAATGAGCTACTTTCTATCAGAGGAAGCTTTATATAGGTTTCAACTTGTCCTTGTATGCCTGACTCCCAGTGTCAGTCACAGGAATCCATCCTTGAGGCGAAGCACTCCTATTCTACAAATTCTCATGCTTGGCGCTCTCTTTTTTGATGTGACAGCATCTTTCTTCTAAATCGGTCAGTTTTCCAAAGTTTTATCTTTTAATATTAAATTTAATATTCAGTAATTTCCCATCAACAAATAGTGTTTGAACTTTTTGGCCTGGTGCTCATGGTCTACAGATCTGACCCCAAGCTCCTGGTCATTCTCCCTTCCTCATACTATCCCTCATGCACTCTTTTTGCCAATTTAATTAATTATTTGCTGTTCTCAGTAGGTGCCCCATATTTTCTTGCCTTTGTGCCTATGTTTATGCTGCTACCAGTATCTGGGGGATTCGAAGAAAGTTTATTAATACCTATAGAGGGGAGTGGAGTAGGGAGTTAATGGAGGGAGAATAAAAGATTGTCCATCAGAACGTGTGGAACCCGTGGGAAAAGAAGCTGTGAAACACCCTGAGCCCTTCACTGTACACGCTCTGGCCTGGTACCATTATCCTTTTCATAAGGGAAGCCTCTCGTCCTGTAAAATTCACCTCTTGAGTGAGCAGAGACCCATTTTTAATGTTTTTTTCCCCAGGTGTGGGAGAAAGTGAGTGGCATGGAGCTGACACAAATCATGTGTTGGCACAGGCTGACTAAAGCCATATGCTTCTCTTTGGATAGTAATTCAAACCTCTTAGGCATTTGCCACCTTAGCCCCCTGTCCCCAAAGCCAGAAGCCAGGGCATAGGCCCTAGGAACGGGAGCACAGGAATTTGCCTCATGTTTATAATCCTATAATCTTCTTGGGTGGGAGGAGAGAATGGGAAGTCCTTGGGGTCATTCCTGAATATGACTGTGCATTCAGGGTCTAGAGGTTTCTGTAAAGAAAGATGTAAAAAGAAAATGTGATGTATGGGGCAATATTCGCAAGCCCTAATTTTTTCCATGGCTGCGCTTTATTTATTTCCTACTTTTTTTTTTTTGTTATGCATTTTGTAGGATGGGCTCTTGGCTGTAGTTCAAGCACATTGCAGAGGAATGGTGGAAAGGGATTGTGGTTAGCTAGGTTTTACTGAAAGACAACAAAGAAATCAAATACCCAACCTGGCACTGGCCCAGACCCCTTCCATTGGATACTGGTTTGCTATAGTACAAAAGACCCATGCACAGGGGCTTGAAAATGTGGTCAGACCTATTTACTTTTCAGCAGAGAAGGAAATTGGAAACAGAAGTCTGGATTGCCGTTGAGAGGCAATTTTGAGTTAATTAATCAAGTGAGGGAATCCAATGGCCAGGAAATGGGAGCAACAGAGTCAGTTTTGCACTTGGGGCCTGCAAGCAGAGCCTCAGGAGATCCCAGTAATTTGACTTTTGTGTGGTCCCGGAGGGAGTGGTTTGCCATCTCAGCATACCTGGTTGCAAGGCTGTAGAATACAGTGTTTTTTTTACCTGTTTTTGTGTTGTGCTGTCATTGGTGGCTAGAAAATATTATGCAAAGGTAGCTGTATAGTGACAATGGTAATAGGATAGAAATACAGATATATTAACTATAATGACAACAATTAGGATGATAATAACATGTTAGGAAACAGTTGGAGAGACTGAGAATGTGAAATAAGGTGATACGGTTCTATTATAATATGAAAAGAAAATCCTAAGATAATCTTTATACTAGTTGGCAAGTTCATTAAAGGCAGTGTGTTTCCTCTCACTGTTGTGGCCTCTCCCGTTGCGGAGCACAGGCTCCGGACACGCAGGCTCAGCGGCATGGCTCACAGGCCCAGGCGCTCTGCGGCACGTGGGATCTTCCCGGACCGGGGCACGAACCCGTGTCCCCTGCATCGGCAGGCGGACTCTCAACCACTGTGCCACCAGGAAAGCCTGGCAGAGAACATGTTTTACTCAGCTTTGAGAGCACCCTGAGAGCATCAGTAAATGAATGAAAGACTCTTCTAATACATTTCCTTGCTCTTTGCTATGGTCTGAATGTGTCCTCCCAAATTTATACTGATGCCTAAAATGATGGTGTTGGGAGGTGGGGCCTTTAGGAGGTGATTAGGTCATGAGGGCAGAGCCCTCATGAGGGGTTGGTGTCATTATAAATGACACCCAGAGGGCAGGCTTCCACCATGTGAGGACACAGCAAAAAGGCACCATCTATGAACTAGGAGATGGTCTCTCACTAGACATTGAATTGGTTGGCATCTTGATCTTGGCCTTCCCAGGTTCCAGAACTGTGAGGAGTAAATTTCTGTTATTTTAACACGCCCCGTCTATGGTGTTTTGTTATAGCAGCCCGAATGGACTAAGACACCCTTGAACTGTCCTGTAACGGATGTGTGCCTGATAATATTCTTAAATATTATTCATCTTTTAAAGGTCTTTGTGAGAGAATATTCCACAACCAACTCAGTAACTTATATTCCCAACTATTTTATTTTCAAAGCCCTTTTTTGCATTCTAACCTAGTTCCTGCTGTTATTCAAAACCTTTGTTTTGTTCTGTCCTTCATAAAGCTAGAACATGTTACCTTCTTCCACATCAAATGCTCTCCTTACAAAGTGAACGGCCCTACTGAGCCACTGCTGTCCTCAGGCAGGGAGAAGACCAGAGTGCCATACATAAAATAGTCACAAGACCGTAGGAGGTGGATTAGGTGCCTACATGAATGGCATTATGCAGAGCATTCTAGGGGAGCAACAACGAAAATCATTCATTGGACTATCTACATGGATCTTTCCTTGGGCCAGAGTGTCATTCCTACTTTTGTTGATGCTTTGCCTCTAAATATATATGTTTTATTCTTGCAACTTTTTAATTTGAAAAATTTCAAACTTGAAGGGGACTCATGTATCCTTCTTTACATGGATCCAATTTGATTTTGCTTTCTTTCCTCCCACCTCTCTCTTTCTTTCTCTTTCTCAACTTTTGTTTTTCTCGTTATCTATTCCTTCAGGAGACATTTTAGACATTTTTTTCTAATCATTTACCCCATGAAAATTTAAGACTACAGATAAACTGTGTACCTGTTTATAACCATTGTAATATCTAAGAATTTTTTGCCCCCCACCAGTGCTTACTCTCTTATTTTTTCTGTGCCATTGGCAAATGAGTTGGAGACATTGCACACTTTTCCCCTTAATATTGCAGTACTTCTTTCCTAAGAAGGACTGCCTTAGTTTTAGCATCCATTAATGCTGTTTTAACAGTGTCAACCGTGTTGAAACTAGAGTTTTTACTTGGAATTCTACTGTCAGGAGGAACTTTCTCTTCATCCTCATTTATCTATTTATTTATATAGTATGGACTCATGGATTCTAATTTTAGTCATTGAGTCTTCATCCATTACTATCCTTGTTTCTTTCAGTGCTCAAATTGTGCTCACTTTGGCCCATGGAAGCCGCTTCAGGCTGTCTCTGACTCTCAATTTTGAATAGTAGCCATCCTTTTCAGTACCTGAGATAGCTCTTCAGTGCATTTCCCCCTTTGTGGAATTCTACCATGGTGGGAGACAAGAGAAGGGGGGCACTGAATCTATAATCAGTAGATCAGGCTTTGTCATTGGCAGGCATGTGACCTTCAGCTTTTGAGCCTCAGTTTATTCATTTGTAAAATGCAGCTGGTAATAGTGTCCTAACTATTTAACTGGGTTGTTGGGTGGTATCAAATAAAATATTGCATAAGAAATGCTAGACAAGCTGTAAAACTTCAATCCTATGTGAGATTTATTATTAAATTATGCTTTTATGATGATAATGGTATAAGCCTTATGTTAGCAGTAAGATACTTTGAATGATGCAATAGGCAGTGGCCCAGAGACAGGCATACTTTTGATAAATACTGAGGATCTGGATATTATAATGAAGTCTTTTAGATCAGTTCCATATTCCAGAGGACTTCATATGCACTATTTTCATTCCTTGGATGAAATACCACATCTCGAGGCATGGAATTGTCTTTGTAGAGTATTATTCCCTTAGTACATCCCTGCCTTTCATTTAAACGTTGGCCCTGCCTGATGTGCAGTTCACTAGAAAGGCATCCACACACACATTATATTAGTCTCATTTATCCTGTAATGTCTGGAAGCCCAAGAGACTGCGCTGCAGATGGGGCTACTTGGAATAGTATCCTCCCCTGAGAGAAGAACCTTTTTTGTTGCTTCTTTTTTCGTTTGCTTGTTTTCAGTGTGGCCCTTACTTCTGTAGTCTCAGAAAATCCTTGGAATTTTTGCCACTCTGGGGAAGAGGCATTTGTGTCTTAGAAGTTAAGCTTTTCCTTGAAGAGTCTTGGGCTAACTTACTGTCCAGTGAATAAAACTGTCTTTTACTTGGGTGCAAACATTTACACCATTACCAGGGAAAAGGGAATTAGTTTGACAAGTGTGAATCACAACCAGAAATCTTCCTCTACTTGGGGGGTCCTAGTAGGACTGAGAATTTGTTTCATATCACCTGAGTTGTACTTTGAGTTCTGGCAAACCTAAAAACCGAAGGGCAAATGGCCCTCAGTACAGCCAGGGCTTATTTGCTGTCAGGTCAGCATCTTGCTAGATCTCTAGGTTCTGGGCTTGAGTTGGAGAGGTCTGAGCAAACTTTGGTCAGGTCTTTCACTTTCTCAATTTGCCTAAGCCTAGTAATTATTCTTGCAACTAATCTGAAAGTATATATTAGAGAAGTTTAAAATAGGAAAAACCCAAACAACATTCCCAGTCTGGAAAAGATCCCTAATCTCCAACCTGCCTATCCCTCACCAATGCCATGTGCTAGTTAACCTGGTAGAGGGGCAGTGATAATCAGGCCAGGACTGTGGTGGTGTTTCTCAGATTTAATAACCATACTGAATGAGCATGAACTGTCTGTTTAGGGCCCACGAGGGATGAAATGTCAGCTGTAGTCCCATCCCTTAAGGAGCTTTTCGTTTAACCTCTTACCCTTCCACATCCTCACTTTCATTAGGCCTGACCTAGACCGTTTTAGTCTTTGGACCTTTTGAGTCTCTGGAATAAGTCCTTGAGGATAGGAAGTTTTCTGCTACCATCCCGTGCATGCTTTAAGAAAACATTTCTATTCCTTCCTTTTCTCCGTGTACTTACTGTCATTCAGGATTGGAAATGTATGAGAAATGGTCGCTAGCAGCTTGGAGAAATGAAGCCTTGAACTTCCAAGTCAGTTTCTTTCTCCACTACTCAGAAGCACACTGTGGCTGTGGTAGAATGAGAAACAACAGCCACAACATTTTGCACCTCCCCCCGCCCTAGCTGGAGTCTATTTCCTCACCCTTAGAATTTAGGTTTTGCAGAGTAGGACTCTATCAACTTGATATAAACAGAGACTTATGATGAGCTTGTGCATTGGACCTTACTCTCTTGCTGCTTTTGTAACCCTGTAACTGCCACCTACATGGTGGCAGGGCTGGCCTGCTGAACAGGAGAGATATGTGGCCTAGTGGCCCTCATCACTCCAGCCAGCCAAGCCCCAGAAGCAGAGACACCTAACTGACTGGAGCTGACTGTAAAGACAAGAGTTATCAGAGCTGAGACTGGCTGAAGAACTGCTCCATTGACCGTAGCCAGAATTGCCAACTGATACTAATGGTGTGCTAGATAAATGATTGTTGTTTTAAACGTTTTATTTTGACTTGAAACAACTGAAAATATAGTAAAATCAGCTTTCCCTAATGGTAGCATCTTATATAGTTGTAGTATAATATCAAAAGCAGGAAATAGACATAAGTACATTACTGTTAACTAGAGTAAACTTAGTTTTCAGCATTTTTTAAAAAAATCTGCATGTATGTGTGTGTGTGTAGTTCTATGCAGTTTTTTTCCACATATAGATTTGTGTAACCACCACCATCTCCACAAAAGCACTTCTTCCTGCTCCTTCTTTGTATTGGCATCTACCCCCACCCCACCTCCTGACTTTGTCCCCTTGCAACCACTCATGGTTTATCATTTCTACTTTTCTGTCATTTCAAGAATGTTACATTAATTGAATCATACAGTATGTATATATTTTTGAGGTCCGTCCAAGCTGCTGTATGAGTCAGGAGTTCATTCTCTTTTTACTGGTGAGTAGTAGTTCATTGTATGGATGTACCAAGTTTGTTCTAGAAGCTTGTTCTTTGATGGAACTTTGGTTTGCAAATACTTTCTCCCAGTCTTTAGCTTATCTTTCCATTCTCTTAGCAGAATCTTTTGTAGTACAATGTTTTTAAAGTTGATAACATCAATTCAAAAACATAAAGTTGATAATGTCCAATTCATTAATTTTTCTTTTATGTATTGTGCTTTTGGTGTCATATCTAAGAATTCCTCACCTAGCCATAGGTCTTGAAGATTTTATTGTTTTCCTCAAAAGGTCTTGTAGTTTTATCTTTTACATTTAAATCTATAGTCCATTTTGAATTAATTTTTGCATTTGGTATGAAGTTTAGGTTGAGGTTCATTTTTAGTTTACACTTATCCCAACACAGTTCACTGGAAAAACTATCTGGCCTCCAATGAACTGCTTTTGCACCATTGTAAAAAAATCAACCAAATCATTGTAAATGAAATCAATCAAATTTCTTCATTCTCTATATTGTTCTATTGATCTGTGTCTTTTAATTCACCAATACCACACAATTATTATTAAGTTATGTGACTATTATTAAGGTGACTATAACTATATGGGAAGTCTTAATATGAGGAAAAATATTTCTCCTACTTCTTTTTTTTTTTTTTTCAAAATTGGTTTAACCATTCTAGTTCCTTTTCCTTCCCATATAAATGTTAGAATAAGTTTTTCTATGCCTACAAAAATTCTTGCTGGGATTTTGATAGGAATTGTTTTAAATCTGTGGAACAATTTGGGGAGAATTGACCTCTTTACTACATTGAGTCTTCCAGCCCATGATAACAGTACTGTAGTCCCTCTGTATCCACAGGGGATTGATTCCAGGACTCCCGCAGATACCAAAATCTGTAGATGCTCAAGGCCTTTATATAAAATGGTATAGTATTTGCATATAACCTGTACACATCCTCCCGTTTATTTTAAATAAGTAATCACTAGATTACTTATAATACCTCATACAATGTAAATGCTATTTAAATAGTTGTAAATACAATGCAAATGCTATGTAAATAGTTGCTGGTATGTGGCAGATTCAGTTTTTGCTTTTTGAATTTTCTGGATTGTTTTTTCTGAATATTTTGAATCTGCAGTTGGTTGAATCTGTGAATGTGGAACTGATATGGAGGGCTGACTTTCATCAGAGTTTTATAAATTTTAGTTTATGGAGCCTGTGCAAGTTTTGTTAGATAAGCTACTAATTTTTACAATGGTTTTCATACAAAAATTGATGACTGATAGCAAGAGCAGGAAATTGACATAGGCATATTGTGGCCTTGACAAGGTAGATTACGTAAGTCAAACATTGCTTAGCTCTGTGGACCATTATACTTCATTATCACCAGTGAGTAAATCAGAGGGAAAAATGAAAAAAACCTGTAAATCACATGGGGAGGGGGGTGTGGTGGTGGAGAAGGTGACAGGTGTGTCCTGAATTCCACTGAAAGTCCAAATTTAGAAAGGATCTCAAGGCTTACACTAGGCTTCTATGAAAAAGGCAGGGCTTTACTTTTAAGACCAAAACTGGTTTAGAACTTTCAAACTATTTCGATTTTCCCTGTGATAAAATCTGTACTTTGAAATTTGCCTTAGAGTTCTCCTCAAGATGGTAAAATGAGCACATACATAATCTTGTTGGCCCTTAGAGAAGGATGATAAAATACGTACGTGCATGTAGGCTGGGTCTGGGTGGTACTGACCTCATGTCTATGACTGTACCTGCACAAGGAACACTTTACTGGGATTCAACTACTCCTACAATGAGTAGTTGAAAGTTAGCACTGGTGATAAATTATATTTTTCCTTGTCATGTTGATATAGCTGCTTTAAGCCCTGTTTTTACCTTGTTTCTCATTTTTAAAAAAGAGAAGGGAAAACCCCCCAAAACTTACGTTTAATGTTTTTTTTTGTGTGTGTGAACATAGTCACACTCAAAAAAAGAGGCTAAGGTCCAATGATCTGGAACTAACAGAAACCTATGGTGGGGAACAGAGGCCAAAGGCAGTTGGCTCATAGGCAACAGATACTATATACAAACAGTGGAGGCTGAGTTTCAAAGACCATTTGGTGATGAAGGCATTGCTCATCCCACAAAAGGCAGAAACTTGAGCTGGGCTTCACAGATGAAGCTGAGATCAGTGTTTACAGCATCTGACAGTCAGTAGACGTGCAAAAATTCCACTAACTACCCATCATTGGATCCTGCTTTCCTGTGGTTCTGGTATGGAGAAGAGACATCTGGGTTAGAAAGGGAACCAGGCCCTGCTGCACGTAGCCATGGTGTCAGTGTGACATTACTGGTGGTGGCTGGGAATGAGATACATTTTGGCTTGGTGATGCACATCTGGAGTGCCAGAGTGAGATAACCAACCGTAAAACCACTTGACAGGGAAGGGAGTCAAGCAGAAAAAAAATCTCCCAAGCAAGATAAGCTTTCAGGCAAATGGACAAATACAAAAGGACATTTTTTGTCATGAGAATAGTTAGCAGACCCAGTAATCTACAGACTGCACATAAGGAGCCAGAAATCTAATAAATTTATAGATTTTACAGTGAGGAACTAGAAATAATGGTGCAATATGAAAATATGTTAAAATAAGTACTTTGGAATCATCAAGTACGTCAGAGAAAATGAGAATGAAGGATTATTAATCAAAAACAGTAAGGTATTAAAAAGATTCATCTAGAAACCTTGGAACTAGTGTATTCACTGAAATAAAAATTGTAGCTGATAAGGTAAACTATAGTCATCTGGGTCAAGACTATGATGAGGCAAGGAAGGCACCCAGGATGCATAATTTAAGGAGGCACTCACTGTCAGGTGCAAACCTTGAACTCACATGAGCCTACAAGTGACTGCCTCCTTAAATTGTGCACTGTGGGCACCATGCTTGCTTCACCATTGTCCCAGTTCTGGTAAACAGGGTTGAAGAAAGAGTTAAGAGTTCTATGATAAAACTGAAGGAATGACCTGGAAGGCAGATGAAGAGGTTTAACATATGAAAAGAGAAGTTGAGAGACATAGAGGAAAGCTCCAAGAAAATGTCTTAAGAGTTCCAGAACTAGAGAAGAAAAAGAACAGCAAAGAAGAAATATTACGAGAGATAACCTGAACATTCTCCAGAATCAAAGATATTAATCCTTTAGTTGAAATCCTTTTGCCTTTATAAATGAGACTTTAAACTATTCATTATTCATTGATGAAAACTGCGAAGGGCCCAGATTTCTGATTGTACCCTGACCCAGTTTAATTGGACTGGGAAAATTCTGTTTAATCTCGGGGCATTGGCACATTAAAGAGGATTGTGGATGGCTCAGAGGGCTTAAGTCCTTAGTTTGATTTGTCTGACCAGTAAACCTCCCACAGTATTCAGTTGCTTCTGAGCGGCAGTGGCTCAACGGTGAGTCAATTGTCTCATCACTCCTTGGAGAGGTGAAAGTCTTGTTTGTACCTAGTAGTTTGGAGTTAGGTTGGATGCATGCTTGGGAACCAGTTCATCTATAGGTCTTTCTTACTTGCAACTGTATATGAAATGTTTTCAGCCCCTTGTTCCTCCTTGCTGTCATCTGCCTCCTCTGGCCAGGGAAATGTGTTTTTCTTGTTAGACTGCAACACTAAATAGCACAGATTGCTCAGTGGGGAGAGTAACACTCGAGTCCTTAAAGCTCTTTGCTTTTCTTTGCTCCTTACCACAACTGAATATGTAGCTAGAGACAGGAAGTCTGACCATTTTGGCCCAGTCAATGCACAGTTAAAGAAAGAGATGGGTTATTGATTACTTCTGGGCTCACTTTAACCCTCATGCAAATTTAGCACTACAGATGGGTGCAAAGATTTCTTCCTCTTTTTAATGGGTTCTTTACCACAGCAGGGGTAGAGTAAACAAAGGCTTAAGTCATGAACAGTTTTGGGGCAGATAGAAATCCTTAGCATACAGGAGAGGGAGAATTTTGAATAAAGATTTGGTTAGCTTTGCCAAGACTCTTTGTTTATTTCAAGGTAATTAAAATGTTCTGGGTGTGGAGGAGAAATAATGCTTTGGGACTTACTCATTTGGTATTTTTAAATTAGAGGTTTGGCATCTCTTTCCAGGAGTGAGTAATTTCTTTTGTCATGTCTGTATACAGATAACACAACAATCAGAATAATCCAGAGCCTGCTGTAGAAACGTTCTCTTCAGAGAACTGAAGAGTGTCACGTTGTCCACTGGGGCTCAGCAGATGCTTACTGAAAAGAACTGAAGAGTGTCACGTTGTCCATTGGGGCTCAGCAGATGCTTACTGAAAAATCTTACATGGAAAACATAGAATCTACATTAGGACACTGTAGCATATGTGCACGTGTGTGTATGTTCACATGAAAGACAGAGATACAGAGGGACAAAGTAACAGAGACAAAGAAATAGGGAGACCAAAAGACCAAGAGAAAGTGACAAAAACAGGTTATTCTTGAGAGTTCAGTTAAAAATCAGGAAACTGAACGAGGTGAGAGAAAAATTGCCTGGTCATCATCAAAGCACAGATACAAGACATAAAATGAAGATAGTTCACCATGTACCAGGCATAGTATAGAGTGTAAAAAGTATACAAAGACATGGCTCCTTTCTAAGCAGCAAGACTGGGATATGGAGAGAAGTAAGCTTGGTTGTGGTTGTGTAATATGATTACACAGGATTAAAGGACAGCATATTGCAAGGTCAACCAAGATCAACTAACTCCTCTCAGTTAGAGCCCAAGACCTTACTTTGGCTGCCCAGGGTGCTTGTCATGCAGGGATGCAGCAAGAGTCATCTGAGGAGCCTCACAAAAACTTAAGAGATAAACATGTATCTAAACGTTCATCTTTCTAACTCATGCCATCGCTAATAGAAAATAGAGCGTGTGCCAACTAAGGAATATACTCATTTTGGACTCAGTTAACAAGATAATATTTATATTAGGATCAAGCTTTTTCATCTCACAAATGGTTTTCACTTACAGCATCTAGTTACATCTTTGACACGTCTGTGTGGGGGAGATATCATTGTTTCACAAGCAAAGAGACTGAAGCACAGACATATTGAAGTATTGTACTTGCCCAAGGTGACAGAGCTAGGAAATGGCCAAGCAGGGCTTGAAGTCAAGTTCAGCATTCTTCCACTGTGTCATGTGTCTGATTGCCTGCCACATGAAATGCTATTTATGATTCTGCATTTTGTCCAATTTCCTATTACAACTATGTTAACAAAACAATGCTAGAGGCCAGGCTTATAGAAAATTACCATATCTAAATTCTCTGCTGGAGGTTTATAGCAATTTATAGTAAGTGGTGTTTTTGTTTTCTTTTTTTCTAGTCACAAATTTCTCAGAGGGCCAAGAGGTTTGGTGACCTTATGTGTTAAAAATCATGGCTGCATTAATCATTTCGACATAACAGATTTTAGGGAGGCTTTTCTGAGTTCCATTTAAGATAGTTTCTTTTAGTGCTGAGTGAATTGGTTTGACATCCTGTCACACCCCGTCCAACCAGAAGCCGAATGAGATCCCTGGCCAAGCAGAGCAGTGAATCTGGGCTTGGCTTGGCTTTTCTGTGGCTTGTTTCTGTAGTTGCAGGAAAATGGCTCAGAATGTAATGTAAGAAGAGTGTATTGCATGTTTTTACCTCAACAGGTTTCTTTGGGAATTAGAGCCTCATTTCATTTGAAACTTTTAGCTCCCTAACCTCAACTTTTCCATTTGAGACGCAGTAATGGACTCAGAAACAGAGGTTTTGAGAGTCAGAAGTGATTCAAGGGAGGCATAGTCACTTTGAACTTGGGCCTACATGTCACATCTTAAAGATGGAAATAATGGATGAAAGTCTGACTAGGTGACTAAAGATAATCTTGGTCTCCTTTTTGGCATTACAAATTAAATTCCACATGTGTTTATCCCATCCATGGGTGATTGTTTCATATTGTTGGAAATTCATGATAGATAAGATCGGATAGTTGTTTTTCTCTTTGCCTCAGGTGTGTATCCTTGGATAAATGACTCAAGGAAACGATTTTATCTGTTTGAATCTCCTACGGGTCAGGCTTTGGCAGAGGCATCTAACTAACTAACCCTGGCACCAAAGACCTTGTGCTTGCTGCCGGATACTTCTTAGAAGATGAGATTTCAGAAGCGTGGCAAATTCCATGTATCTGAGGAGTCTGAATACGTTTTCTCAAGAGGGCTGCATGAATGTTAAGGCATCTCAGGCCTGTCTTGCCAGAAAGCTGAATCAGGGGAAATAAGTTCATGCTTTTCAACTCAATATCAGTTGTGTATCTGGATCTCCACTAGGTAATTTCACATTATCTTATAGGCGTTATTGCCTTCATTGCACAGACTGAGGACACGGACGCTCAGAGACGTGCCCTCTGTGACAGCTGACAGGTAGCAGAGGCCTGATTCCTTTAGACATGAAGACTTCACACTCTCTGCTACCCCTGGGGAATCAGGGAACTCCATGTGGTCTGAGGCCAGATGAGCTCTAAGTCACTAGAGAAGCTTTGCTTCTTCCAACATTATTTTTCTAGAAGGCTGGAGAAGAAATATCCCTAGAACTTGAACATCACACCATTGGTTTTCTAAAAAGCAGGCTTCTGATGCAAGACCTGGAAGAGAGGTTTACAGGTCCTTATCTTTCTTACCTGAGAGGAATTTAAGCCATTACAAAGTATGATCTAAAATGCTCCCTAAGGGATGCTTCTAGGGGAAAAATGGAGTTGGTAGGTTATCTGTTTTTTCAAGTGGTTGAATTGAGAGGCATTTTACGGAGCTATTTCAGGATGTGGAAAGTCTTGCTTAGCATGTGATTTAAATAACCAAAGAGGGGGAAAAAAAAGTCAGCTATGGGGGGAAAAGTCCAAGAAACAAAAACACAATCATAACATGCTACTTGGCTTGGCAATGAACTACACTTCCATAGTCATAATAATAATCATGATAATACTCTACTGGGAAGCTGGGGGAAGGAGGAAGGGTGTAGTGATGGAGAGGAGATGGTGATGTTTGGGTCTCTGACATCATCACTCTTGCCCAAAGTCACTGGACTGTGAGTACAGTTTCTGGGTAAAATTTCACCCCCAAAGAGCAAGCAAAAAGCCCAGTCTCTAGATGGCTCAGGAAAACTATTCTATTTTGTTTTTTAATACTTGAGGTCATTCAGTCATTACAAAAGAAACTGTAATTTTCAGCCTATGTTCTGAAATTGGAAAATGCTTCTAATATAATTTCTCCACAACTTTAATTTTAGAAAACTAACCAGAGATCTTACTATAAGATTTTTTGTTTCTCTGTAAAAGAATGTTAGATCTCTAATTAATTTTTTAATTGAAGTACAGTTGATTTACAATGTTGTGTTTGTTTTAGGTGTACAACAAGGTGATTCAGTTATACATACGTATATTCTTTTTCAGATTCTTTTCCATTATAGGTTATTACAAGATATTGAATATAGTTCGCTGTGCTGTAAGTAGGTCCTTGTTGTCTATCTATTTTATATGTAGCAGTGTGTTATCTGTTAATCCCATACTCCTAATTTATCTGCCCCCATCTCCTTTGGTAACCATAAGTTTGTTTTCTATGTCTGTGAGTCTGTTTCTGTTTTGTAAATAAGTTTATTTGTACCATTTTTTAAAAATTCCACATGTAAGTGATACCATATTTGTCTTTCTCTGATCAATGTAAGTTAGATCTTTAATTGTTGACATAGATTAAAAAAATCCAGTTTTACAAATGGATTGCCCTGGTCGAGGTCAACTTTTCTAGATGGGAGTTTGAGTGATGAAGCGATCAGCTACAGAACAAGTTGCCTCTATGTAGGCAGGTCACTTCCTCTCTCTGTTTCTCAGTTTCCTCCTCTGTGGAATGAAGGAATTGAACTCCAGAATCTTGAGTTTCTTCCAGCACCACAGTGAATGGTGGCAGAAATGGAGACCGGCATGTTTATGCAGGCCTGACCTCTGACCTTAGTACTGACAGGGTCTCCCAGTCCTCAAGGATACTTCCTGAAGTTCAGGGTTGGGGCTGCTTCTGTGGGAGTGCCCTCCAGACCTGGTCCTTCCCAGCCAGAGAGAACAGGGACTCTTTAGCAGGCCTCTAAGGATGAGGGGCTCCAAGAAGCTGGAGCTGGGTCTCTATCACAGACATGAGTATAGTGTGAGGGATGCTTGCATCCCAGCAGGCTGACTTCCAGCAGCATTTTTCTGGGGAAACAGTCTTTGTTGTTTTCAGGAAAAACAGGCCGACAATATTGTTGCATGTTCACACTTGGCCCTCCATCTGGACAAGTGAGTAATTTGAACTTGCAGAGAGAGTGTTTACAGAAAACAGCCAATGAAAAGAGTCTCTTGGAACCAGAGATAAACACAAAATGGCAAAAGGCAAAGCTCTTCAGAATTCCACTGTCAAGCCAGGGGCCAACTGATGCTGCTGGGAATGCTTCCACCTACCAAACCGAGTGCCTGCTGGTTTCCCAGACAGACTCTTTAACTGCCTGCATCCCACCCGGGGCCTGAAGAAGCAGTGTGGTTGGTGGGTACCTACAGTCTGTGTTGTGCTGATCCCAAATCCGCTAGCCTCTCATCATTTGAACATTGTGGCTCATTTTAGTACTGCTTCCACACTGTTTAACAGAGGGGAGGGCTCCCCTGGCACTATGACTTTAGGTCTTGGAGAGCCAAGTCCCTCTCAGCGGTGGCATCATCTTGATGCAGATGCTTAAGGGCTGGTGTATTGGTTTGTAGGGTCATCCGTGGTGGTGGAAGGAGACAGGTGAGGCTGAGAGACAGTGAGTGGGATACCCACTGTTCTAGGACCAGCCATCCTGGCCCAAGACTTTGAAATGAGCCTCTATTTAATTTTCCTTTTTACCTTTCATATCTAGCCTCATTTTCCTGCATTATCCTCTCTGTGCTTCACCAAAACAGGACTACTTCCTGTTGCCAAAGGCCCCCAGCATTTCCCCATGTCTGTACCTTAGCTTAGGTGTGCTCTGTTCCTGAAATGCCTGTACTTTCTTCTTCAGCCACTAAAGTCTCTGATTCCCTCCAAACATTAACTCCTCAGGGTTTTTTTTTGTTTGTTTGTTTTTTTTAACAACCCATCGTCTCCCCCGTTCAGAAGCCATGCCCCTTTCCTCTGTACATCCTTGCGTAGACTTTAAGTTTGGTGCTTCTAGCAATTGGAGCTTGGGTCAGGTGGCCAGGCTAATGTCTTGCCTCAGCCCTCACTCCCTACACTGGCTTCTGGCAGTCCTTCAAAGGGATCACATTACTCTTGATCTTTTGTGAGAAATCTTTTGCTTTACTCATGTGGTTCCCCTACCTAGAATGTTCTACCCCCTCACCATCCCATCACAACCCTTTGCCTGGGTAATGGCTACTCATACTTCAAGTGTCATCTTCAACATTACTGTATCAGGGAAATCTTCTGGAACCCAAGACTAGCTCATGTCCACCAGTTATGTGCTCTCATAGGACCCTGAATTTCCTTTCATAGCATTTATCACTGTTTTAATGAATTGTTTAATTCTATGCCCATTTGCTTGATGACTATTTCCCAGGTTACATTAAAACCTTTAGAAAGATAGTACTATGGTCTTCTCTGAATTCTTAGTTCTCAGTGCAGGGTTTAGCATGTAGGAGAGTAAATGTTTGCTGAATTAATGGATGTGTGAATTGTGTTTCCTCTACTTGACTCTGAGTTCCTTCGCAACAGGTGACTGACCTCTGCTTCCAGGGTCAGGGCTGGGGGCCATGGTTGGACCTTGGATTATTATTTTATTTTTTATTACATTTATCATTTTAACTATTTTTAAGTGTACAATTCAATGGCATTTAGTACACTTGAATTTGAAACCATCACCAGTCTTGGGACTTTTGTAGCCACAGATGAGTATGAGAGAAGCTGGAAGCAAAGGGGAATCAGAGTGCAAGGTCAAAGAGAACTTTGGGAATTAAAGGAGAAATGAAAAATGCGAAAGGTCACCTACGAGGTAGGTGTTGCATAAGAAAATCTAGATGTCTATGAGAGGGACTTGAAGTGAGGTGAGATAACAAGTGGGTACCAGAGAGATCCAGGGGCCAACTGTGGCTTGTTGTGACAGAGTTCATGGACAGAGGTGTTAGGTTGCTGAAGCTCTTGGGACACCAGCAACCATGTCTTACTCGTCTCTCTGTACCTAGAATCTCCCACCGTGTTTGGCATATGAGAAGACATATAATTAACATTTTAAATTAAATTGAACTTGTGGTTGATGGTAATGGGATGGGATATTCAGGATAGAATGGATGTTAGAATGTGGCTACTGCCTCCTTGGACCATAGGTAAAGGATGTTTAAAACGATCAGTTGCCTCTAGCTTCTTTTTTCACTCACCTCAAAAACTTAGGCTCTATTATTCTTGAAGGGCTGTTTCAACCTCTTTATTTTTCAGATTATAACAAAGCAGAGGGAATTAAAAGGGTATTGAGGATGAGAAATCAGGTTTGCGAAATGCCCAATTTTTACTCAAGGAGTGGGTCAGCTAGGGAAGCAGGAGGCAAATGGATGCTTGTGTCTTTTTGGTAACCTCTGGCAAATGTGAGAGTCTGTGAACTTCCTTGCTCCCTTCCACCCACCCACCCCGCTGAACTTGGGTGTTGCAGGAGTGGTGCTAAACCAAGGACCTTTTCGGGGCCTCTGATAGATTTTACTTTCTGCCCTTTGACTTCATTCACATCATTGATGAACTTGGAGTCACTTGCCATAACCTTAGGATGGAAAGATCGTGTCCTTTCACTGACACGGGGAGCACAGAGGGGCCAGTGAATGCTTCTTGGTGGAGGTAGGGAGGGAAATGACTGTCATTCCTCAGCCACCCCTCCCTCAAGTTGGAAAAGCTGCCACAGCTAGGTGCAGAGTCAAGACCCTCTGAATGCGACGGAATAAAGGGACATTCTAGGCAATAGACATTGGAGAAAATAAGCATGTTAAGTTGGAAATTAGCACGAGCATTCTAGAGCTAGGAGGAAATGAGCCTGAGGCGTGTAGAAGAAGCAAGTGGCAAAACAATGAGAAATAGGGTTAAACAGACAAATTTTGGCCAGACGATGAGGGACCGTGAAAGCTAAGCAGAGACATAGAGGTTTGATGCAAGTTGTACAGTTGTAGGGAGCTGTTGAAAACTTCTGAGAATTTATTAAGCAGATTTTCTTGGATGCTTTTATATTTCAGACACTTACGTAGCCTCTGGGGATACAATTACAGGTGAGCCTGCCCTTAAAGAGTGTGCAGTCTAGAGAGGGAGAATATTAAGCACTGGGCAATTATAATGCAGAGCCTGCATGAAAGTGATAGGTTAAAATTAGTCTAAAGATATGAGTGGATTAGAAGGAGTAAAATCAGAATTATGGAGGCCTTGTATGAAGCTTTTGCAATAATTGAATACATAAGTTAGAATATCTTGGATGTGTGGTAGTGGAAACAGGAAGGAATGGACAGAGAGAAAATTTATTTCAAGGAGGGTTGACAGTACCTGCAACGTAGTTTGGCACTAGTTTGCATTCAGTATGATATTTAAATGAATGAATGCAGAACTTTGTGATTCTAGATTTCTAAGGAAGTGGCAGAAAAAATAGCTAAATTTTGAACGGTGTGATAGGATGTAGATATCAATGACTGAACACGAAGTTGGGGAGAAGGGAAGGAAGGAGAGTGATAGGAAAGGAGAGAAAGGAAGATATTATATGTGGCTTGAGAAGGTGTGTTGAGTTTAAAATGATGGTGAAACGTCCCATAGGAAATATCTAGTTTGTAGTTAGAGAATAAAGCAAGCAAGCAAAGATAAAAACAAGCCCTAGAGGGAAGCACTGGAGAATGCATGTTAGAACAGGCATGGAGATCTTCATTTGGAGTAATTGGTCAGGTAATAATAATGGAATACATCCAATTGAGTTCTCTGAGAAAGAAAAATAAAACTATAAAAAAGGAGTGAGGGTTTAATGATCATGACTTAGAAGTTACTCACTTTTCTCCTGACGACTAACATCTGGTCTCAGTCTTGCTGCTGGACTTCTTGGTCCAGTGAGGCTGGAGTGAGTTTTCCCCCTGGTTGCTCCCAAGTTCAGCCTCTCCCCTACACCTTCAGAGGTTGCCTGCTCTATGCTGGGGCTGCAGCTTTCAACCTATGTTTCCACACAAGCAGCTGAACCTCAGCTAGTGATTTCCAGCCTCTCTTTCCAGCAGCTGGACCCTGTTCCAGGGTCACTTAGCTATTGGTAGGATCCTAATTTAAATTAGGTTGAAACCCTCTCCTCAAAAATGGCCTCAGACCATGCCCATTCCAGACACCTGTATTTCACCACTGCCTAGAGATTTCTGCTACTGTTCTTTGCACATCAGACCAGATGGCCTGGACCCAGAGGCTGGGACACAGACATGATCTACCTGCCTTGGGGCACTGTGTCCCTCACCCCATTGATGTTAACATCCCAAGCTCTGAACTGCCTTGCTATTATCTTCTGCCTCTTTCTCCATTGGCCTCCAACTAAAATGCTGGCATACCTCCAAGGCTGGGGCAAAACAGAGAATGTGTAATTCTTGCCATGACCTTCCTCTGGTCCAAGAGAGAATTGAGTCCTAACCAAGGATGACATAAGTTCATCTAAATTACTTTACCTCAGTTTGTTTTCTATAGTCATCTCAGCAGGCTTTGAGGAGAACAACCTTTTCTGTGATGTCCCCACCCACCCTGGAAGTAGTGCAGGCCTTTGTGAAATTTTGTCCACTTCTTTTCAACTCTTTATTACCACTGGAAAATTCATGAAGGCCTGTCGCAAATGAGGTGACAGTCTAATTTGGAAGCTTAACTATTCTAATTAAGTCAGCATTCCAGAATGGAAATGAAGGAGATCATCATGGAAACTAAGAACTGTTATGTTTTAGATTTTATGAAAGAGAAGATGTAATGGAATTTTTTATTAGTTGTGAAATTTTCCAAGTGTTCTGATTATTAACAGTCTGTGAATTAACCTGAAACTGTAATAGGAAGATTCATTTGCCAATTTTGTTTACAGATAATTATTTTTGGGGGTAACCAAAATTCAGAATGAATAAAATAGTATACAGTAAAATATAATCTTCCAACATCCCCTCCCCCAGTTTCCCAGTTCCCTGCCTCATGCCAACCATCTCATATAACTATATAACTATATAATTATATACTTACCTCTTACTTATATAAGTTTTCCAGAGGTGGTCTGAATGTGTAAGCACATACACGTGCACAAATAAATGTACACATGTCAACTCTTTACTTTTTACTGCATCTCTTTTTATAGTAGTATATTATGCAATTCTCTCTCTCTCTCTCTCTCTCTCTCTCTCTCTCTATATATATATATATATATATATATATATATTATGGAACAATAAGAACTCTCATTTATTGCTCATGGGAATGTAAAATTGTACAGCCACTTTGGAAGACAATTCTTACAAAATAAACACACTCTTACCATACAATCTAGCAATAACTCCAAAAGTTAAAAACTTATATCCCCAAAAAATCTGCATATGAAGGTTTATAACAGCTTTATTCTTAATTGTCAAAATTTGAAAGCAATGAAGATGCTCTTCAATAGGTGAATAGATAAATAAATTGTGATACATCTACCCATTGGAATATTACTCAGCACTGAAAAAGGCACTATCCAACCATTGGAAGACAGAGGAAATTTAAATGAAAATTATTAAGAGAGAAGTCATTCTGAAAAAGTTACATACTGTATGATTCCAACTATATAACATACTGGCAAAGACAGTTGGACATTGGAGACAGTAAAAAGTTTAGTGGTTCCCAGGGTTTGAGGGGAGAGAGAGATGAATAAGTGGAGCACAGAGGATTTTCAGAGCAGTGAAAATAGTGTTCATAATGTTATAATGATGAATACGTGTCATTAATTGTACATTTGTCCAAACAAATGTACAGTAAAAATAGTGTTCATAATGTTATAATGATGAATACGTGTCATTAATTGTACATTTGTCCAAAATTGTACATTTGTCCAAACCCAAAACCCATTTGTCCAAACCCACCACCAAGAGTAAACCCTAATGTAAACTATGGGCTTTGGGTGATAGAGATGTATTAATGTAGGTTCATCAACTGTAACAAATGCACCATTCTGGTGAATCTAAACCTGCTCCAAAAAATAAAGTCTTAAAATCTTAAGAGTTTTTATATGTGTGTATATATATTTATATACACATACACACACATATGCAAGTGTGTTTGTGTTTTGGAAAAATATTAATTTCAAAGGCAGCAAATAAAATCGCATTCACTAGGATGCCACTATCAGTGCATAATATTACTGCAGTGAATTGAAATTAAAAACAATAATTTAATCTACTACATGTGGTGATACATTATAATCAAAATGAAAACATCCCTTTACTAAAATGTAATTGATTTATGTCTGATAACCATGAAGATATTCATTAGGAGTATATGACAGGTACTCAAAAGCAGTTAGCAAACCTCAGCTTTAGAAATATTATTGACTCAAAACTCATAAAAGTTAATTCAAATTGAACCTTTATATCACCATCATGTTACAAATTCTTTCAATGGAAACATTAGAATTTCATAACAATCATAAAATTTTATAGCTAAAACATGATACAAGCAGGAAAAATTTTTTTTATATTTATTGGGAGTTTATTATGTATCATGGAGTCTATAATCACTTTTCATGTGACAAATATTATTTTGTGTTTACAATTCTTTTTTTAATTTTTTTTCCACACACACACACACACACACACTGTATTTTATTTTTACAAGAGATAAATAAACTGACACCACGCATTATAAATGGATGACCACAACAAAAGAAACAATGACTGCAATTACCAAACACGAAACACACTCATACTATGTCATAATATTGACATTCGGTCCAGTAATCCTCCACTGTAAAAGCTCCTTTACTATGCAGTGAAGACTGATTTGTATATTTTTTGCCCCTGAGTCCTTGTGGGATTTTTTTTTTTATTCAAACAGAAAGTCACAAAAATTATAATTATCCTCATCAGTTCACTCAGTCCCATGTAATTACTTTTGTTTTTCATCTTGATCTTTTGTTAGCACTTTTATGAATTCATCAGTTTTCCATTAGAGTTCTGAAAATGCTTATTCATTCAGTTCAGCAGTATAGTCAGTTACCAAAAAGCTGTACTTGTCAGAGTCTTTTCCATGAATTCCTTGAAGATGAAACCCTTTTATAGGAACATTTTTGCAAAAGCATCAGAGTATACCCAGAACTGTCTGTAAATGACAAAAGACTTAAAAATGACCACGGTTAAAGATTTGATGAAAGTTCATAATAATGCAGTTGACCAGGAAGTTTAGTTATTTCTGAGATATACATTTTAAAGTAATAACTAGAATTATGACATAACATTATACCAGAATATATGATTTTTAGAAATTTCATGTAATGTCTGAAACATTTATATTAACATATTTCCATACAAATAACCCAAAGAAAGTTTAATATTGTTTTTTTTGTTTGCTAGTTTGTTTTTTTATACTGCAGGTTCTTATTAGTCATCAGTTTTACACTTGATCTTAGCCAAAAGGCTGAGAAGCGATAGTCATCAATTTTATACACATCAGTGTATACATGTCAATCCCAATCGCCCAATTCAACACACCATCATCCCCACCCCACCGCGGTTTTCCCCCTTGGTGTCCATACGTTTGTTCTCTACATCTGTCTCAAGTTCTGCCCTGCAAACTGGTTCATCTGTACCATTTTTCTCTGTTCCACATACATGCGTTAATATATGATATTTGTTTTTCTCTTTCTGATGTACTTCACTCTGTATGACAGTCTCTAGATCCATCCACGTCTCAACAAATGACTCAATTTCGTTCCATTTTGTGGCTGAGTAATATTCCATTGTATATATGTACCATATCTTCTTTATCCATTCGTCTGTTGATGGGCATTTAAGTTAATTCCGTGACCTGGCTATTGTAAATAGTGCTGCAATGAACATCAGGGTGCATGTGTCTTTTTGAATTATGGTTTTCTCTGGATATATGCCCAGTAGTGGGATTGTTGGATCATATGGTAATTCTATTTTTAGTTTTTTAAGAAACCTCCATACTGTTCTCCATAGTGGCTGTATCAATTTACATTCCCACCAACAGTGCAAGAGGGTTCCCTTTTCTCCACACCCTCTCCAGCATTTGTTGTTTGAAGATTTTCTGATGATGCCCATTCTAACTGGTTTGAGGTGATACCTCATTGTAGTTTTGATTTGCATTTCTCTAATGATTAGTGATGTTGAGCAGCGTTTCATGTGCTTCTTGGCCATCTGTATGTCTTCTTTGGAGAAATGTCTATTTAGGTCTTCTGTCCATTTTTGGATTGGGTTGTTTGTTTCTTTAATATTGAGCTGCATGAGCTGTTTATATATTTTGGAGATTAATCCTTTGTCCATTGATTCGCTTGCAAATATTTTCTCCCATGTTTCTCCCATTTTCTCCCAGGGTTGTCTTTTTGTCTTGTTCATGGTTTCCTTTGCTGTGCAAAAGCTTTGAAGTTTCCTTAGGTTCCATTTGTTTATTTTTGGTTTTATTTCCATTACTCTAGGAGGTGGATCAAAAAAAATCTTGCTGTGATTTATGTCAAAGAGTGTTGTTCCTATGTTATCCTCTAAGAGTTTTATAGTGTCTGGTCTTACATTTAGGTCTCAAATCCATTTTGAGTTTATTTTTGTGTATGGTGTTAGGGAGTGTTCTAATTTCATTCTTTTACATGAAGCTGTCCAGTTTTCCCAGCACCACTTATTGAAGAGACTGTCTTTTCTCCATTGTGTATCTTTGCCTCCTTTGTGCGTGGGTTTATCTCTGGGCTTTCTATCCTGTTCCATTGATCTATATTTCTGTTTTTGTGCCTATACCATATTGTCTTGATTACTGTAGCTTTGTAGTATAGTCTGAAGTCAGGGAGTCTGATTCCTGCAGCTCCGTTTTTTTCCCTCAAGACTGCTTTGGCTATTCGGGGTCTTTTGTGTTTCCATACAAATTTTAAGATGATTTGTTCTAGTTCTGTAAAAAATGTCATTGGTAATTTGATAGGGATTGCATTGAATCTGTAGACTGCTTTGGGTAGTAGAGTATTTTCACAATATTGATTCTTCCAATCCAAGAACATGGTATATCTCTCCATCTGTTGGTATCTTCTTTAATTTCTTTCAACTGTGTCTTATAGTTTTCTGCCTACAGGTCTTTTGTCTCCCTAGGTAGGTTTATTCCTAGGTATTTTATTCTTTTTGTTGCAATGGTAAATGGGAGTGTTTCCTCAATTTTGCTTTCAGATTTTTCATCATTAGTGTATAGGAATGCAAGATATTTCTGTGCATTAATTTTGTATCCTGCAACTTTACCAAATTCATTGATTAGCTCTAGTAGTTTCCTGGTGACATTTTTAGGATTCTCTATGTATAGTATCATGTCGTCTGCAAACAGTGACAGTTTTACGTCTTCTTTTCCAGTTTATATTCCTTTTGTTTCTTTTTCTTCTCTGATTGCTGTGGCTAGGACTTCCAAAACTATGTTGAATAATAGTGGTGAGAGTGGACATCCTTGTCTCGTTCCTGATCTTCGAGGAAATGCTTTCAGTTTTTCACCATTGAGAATGATGTTTTCTGTGGGTTTGTCGTATATGGCCTTTATTATGTTGAGGTAGATTCTCTCTATGCCCACTTTCTGGAGAGTTTTTATCATAAATGGGTGTTGAATTCTGTCAAAAGTTTTTTCTGCATCTATGAGATGATCATATGGTTTTTATTCTTCAATTTGTTATGGCGTATCACATTGATTGATTTGCATATATTGAAGAATCCTTGCATCCCTGGGATAAATCCCACTTGATCATGGTGTATGATCCTTTAATGTGTTGTTGGATTCTGTTTGCTAGTATTTTGTTGAGGAGTTTTGCATCTATATTCATCAGTGATATTGGTCTGTAATTTTCTTTTTTTGTAGTATCTTTGGTTTTGGTATCAGGGTGCTGGTGGCCTCATAGAATGAGTTTGGGAGTGTTCCTTCCTCTGCAATTTTTTGGAAGAGTTTGAGAAGGATGGGTGTTAGCTCTTCTCTAAATGTTTGATAGAATTCACCTGTGATGCTATCTGGTCCTGGACTTTTGTTTGTTGGAAGATTTTTAATCACAGTTTCAATTTCATTACACGTGATTGGTCTGTTCATATTTTCTGTTTCTTCCTGGGTTCAGTCTTGGAAGGTTATACCTTTCTAAGAATTTGTCCCTTTCTTCCAGGTTGTCCATTTTATTGGCATAGAGTTGCTTGTAGTAGTCTCTTAGGATGCTTTGTATTTCTGTGGTGTCTGTTGTAACTTCTCCTTTTTCATTTCTAATTTTATTGATTTGAGTCCTCTCCCTCTTTTTTTTGATGAGTCTGGCTAATGGTTTATCAATTTTGTTTATCTTCTCAAAGAACCAGCTTTTAGTTTTATTGATCTTTGCTATTGTTTTCTTTGTTTCTATTTCATTTATTTCTGCTCTGATCTCTATGATTTCTTTCCTTCTTCTAACTTTGGGTTTTGTTTGTTCTTCTTTCTCTAGTTCCTTTAGGTGTAAGTTTAGATTGTTTACTTGAGATTTTTCTTGTTTCTTGAGGTAGGCTTTTATAGCTATAAACTTCCCTCTTAGAACTGCTTTTGCTGCATCCCATAGGTTTTGGATCGTCGTGTTTTCATTGTCATTTGTCTCTTGGTATTTTTTGATTTCCTCTTTGATTTTTTCAGTGATCTCTTGTTTATTTAGTAACGTATTGTTTAGCCTCCATGTGTTTGTGTTTTTTACGTTTTCTTCCGTGTAATTGATTTCTAATCTCATAGTGTTTTGGTCAGACAGGATGCTTGATATGATTTCAATTTTCTTAAATTTACTGAGGCTTGATTTGTGACCCAAGACGTGATCTATCCTGGAGAATGTTCCATGTGCACTTGAGAAGAAAGTGTAATCTGCTGTTTTTGGATGGAATGTCCTATAAATATCAATTAAATCTATCTAGTCTATTGTGTCATTTAAAGCTTCTGTTTCCTTATTTATTTTCATTTTGGATGGTATGTCAATTAGTGTAAGTGAGGTGTTAAAGTCCCCCAATGTTATTGTGTTACTGTCGATTTCCTCTTTTATAGCTGTTAACATTTGCCTTATGTGTTGAGGTGCTCCTATGTTGGGTGCATATATATTTGTAATTGTTATATCTTCTTCTTGGATTGATCCCTTGATCATTATGTAGTGTCCTTCCTTGTCTCTTGTAACATTCTTTATTTTAAAGTCTATTTTATCTGATATGAGTATAGATACTCCAGCTTTCTTTTGATTTCCATTTGCATGGAATATCTTTTTCCATCCCGTCACTTTCATTCTGTATGTGTCCTTAGGTCTGAAGTGGGTCTTTTGTAGACAGCATATATATGGGTCTTGTTTTTGTATCCATTCAGCAAGTCTGTGTCTTTTGGTTAGAGCATTTAATCCATTCACGTTTAAGGTAATTATTGATATGTATGTTCCTATGACCATTTTCTTAATTGTTTTAGGTTCGTTTTTGTAGGTCCTTTTCTTCTGTTGTGTTTCTCACTTAGAGAAGTTCCTTTAGCATTTGTTGTAGACCTGGTTTGGTGGTGTTGAATTCTCTTAGCTTTTGCTTATCTGTAAAGCTTTTGATTCCCCCATCAAATCTGAATGAGATCCTTGCCAGGTAGAGTGATCTTGGTTGTAGGTTCTTTTCTTACATCACTTTAAGTATATCATGCCACTTCCTTCTGGCTTGTTGAGTTTCTGCTGAAAATTAGCTGTTAACCTTATGGGAGTTCCCTTGTATGTTATTTGTCGTTTTTCCCTTGCTGCTTTCAATAATTTTTCTTTGTCTTTAATTTTTGCCAATTTGATTACTATGTGTCTCAGCGTGCTTCTCCTTTAGTTTATCCTGTATGGTACTCGCTGCACTTCCTGGACTTGGGTGGCTATTTCCTTTCCCATGTTAGGGAAGTTTTCGACTATAATCTCTTCAGATATTTTCTCGGGTCCTTTCTCTCTCTCTTCTCCTTCTCGGATCCCTATAATGCGAATGTTGTTGCATTTAATGTTGTCCCAGAGGTCTCTTAGGCTGTTTCATTTCTTTTCATTCTTCTTTCTTTATTCTGTTCTGCAGCAGGGAATTCCACCATTTTGTCTTCCAGGTCACTTATCCGTTCTTCTGCCTCAGTTATTCTGCTATTGATTCCTTCTAGTGTATTTTTCATTTCAGTTATTGTATTGTTCATCTCTGTTTGTTTGTTCTTAAATTCTTCCAGGTCTTTGTTAAATATTTCTTGTATCTTCTCGATCTTTGCCTCCATTCTTTTTCCGAGGTCCTGGATCATCTTCACTATCATTATTGTGCATTCTTTTTCTGGAAGGTTGCCTATCTCCACTTCATTTAGTTGTTTTTCTGGGCTTTTATCTTGTTCCTTCATCTGATACATAGCCCTCTGCCTTTTCATCTTGTCTATCTTTCTGTGAATATGGTTTTTGTTCCACAGGCTGCGGGATTGTAGTTTTTCTTGCTTCTGTTGTCTGCCCTCTGGTGGATGAGGCTATCTAAGAGGCTTGATAGGAGGGGCTGGTGTTGGGTAGTGCTGACTGTTGCTCTGGTGGGCAGAGCTCAGTAAAACTTTAATCCACTTACCTGTTGATGGATGGGGCTGTGTTCCCTCCCTGTTGGTTGTTTGGCCTGAGGCAATCCAACACTGGGGCCCACCTGGGCTCTTTGGTGGGGCTAATGACAGACTCTGGGAGGGCTCATGCCAAGGATTACTTCCCAGAACTTCTGCTGCCAGTGTCCTTGTCCCCACAGTGAAACAGAGCCACCCCTCGCCTCTGCAGGAGACCCTCCAACACTAGCAGGTAGGTCTGGTTCAGTCTCTCCCAGTGTCATTGCTCCTTCCCCTTGGTTCCAATGCGCACACTACTTTGTGTGTGCCCTCCAAGAGTGGAGTCTCTGTTTCCCCCAGACCTGTCGAAGTCCTGCAGTCAGTTCCCACTAGGCTTCAAAGTCTGATTCTCTAGGAATTCCTCCTCCCGTTGCTGGACCCCCAGATTGGGAAGCCTGACGTGGGACTCAGAACATTCACTCCAGTGGGTGGACTTCTGTGGTCTAAGTGTTCGCCAGTCTGTGAGTCACCCACCCACCAGTTATGGGATTCGATTTTACTGTGATTGTGCCCCTCCTACCATCTCATTGTGGCTGCTCCTTTGTCTTTGGATGTGGGGTATCTTTTTTGGTGAGTTCCAGTGTCTTCCTGTCGATGATTGTCCAGCAGCTAGTTGTGATTCTGGTGTTCTCACAAGAGCGAGTGAGAGCATGTCCTTCTACTCCGCCATCTTGGTTCCTCGCAATGTTCTATATTGTTATTTGTTTATTTAATTTTAAAATTGTATATTTTATACACAGTAGTTATAATCTCTTAATCCCCTACCCCTATCTTGCCCACTGGTAACCACAAGTTTATTCTCTATACCCGTGAGTCTGTTTCTGTTTTGCTATATTCATTATTATTATTTTATTTTTTAGATTCCACGTATAAGTGATAACATACAGTACTTGTCTTTCTCCGTCTTACTTAAGCATAATATCCTCCGAGTCCATCCATGTTGTTGCAAATGGCATAATTTTATTATTTTTTATGGCTGAGTAGTCTTCCATTATATATATAAGCCACTTCTTCTTTATCCATTCATCAGTTGACGGACACTTAGATTGCTTCCATATCTTGGCTATTGTAAATAATGCAGCTATGAACATTGGGGTGCCTGTATCTTTTCAAATTAGCATTTTCATTTTTTCTGGGTATGTAACCAGGAGTGGAATTTCTGCAACATATGGTAGTTCTAGTTTTAGTTTTTAAAGCAACTTCCATACTGTTTTCTGTAGTGGCTACATCAGTTTACATTCCCACCAGCAGTGTACTCTAGTTACCTTTACTCCACATCCAACATTTGTTATTTGTAGACTTTTTGGTCGTAGTCATTCTGACAGATGGTTGATGATACCTCATTGTGGTTTTGATTTGCGTTTCTCTGATGATTAATGATGTTGAGTATCTTTTAATGTTGCTGTTGTTCAGCTGTATATCTTCTTGGGAAAAATGTCTATTCAGGTCTTCTGTCCACTTTAAAAAAATTTTATTTTATTTATTTATTTATTTTTGGCTGCGTTGGGTCTTCATTGCTGCGTGTGGACTTTCTCTCCTTGGGGTGAGCGGGGGCTACTCCTCATCGCGGTGTGCGGGCTTCTCATTGCGGTGGCTTATCTTTGTTGCAGAGCACAGGCTCTAGGTGCACGGGCTTCGGTAGCTTTGGTGCTTGGAGTCAAGTGCAGGCTCAGTAGCTGTGGTGCATGGACTTAGTTGCTCTGCAGCCTGTGGGATCTTCTCTGACCAGGGCTTGACCCCATGTCGCCTGCATTGGCCGGTGGATTCTTAACCACTGTGCTACCAGCTATGTCCCTTCTGCCCTTTTTTTAATCAGATTGTTTTCTTTAAAAATATTGAGTTATATGAGCTCATTATATCTTTTGGATATTAACCCCTTATTGGTCATAGCATTTGCAAATATTTTCTCCCATTCCGGAGGCTGTCTTTTCTTTTTGTCAATGATTTCTTGGCTGTGCGAAAGCTTCTGAGTTTAATTCCCATTTGTTTATTTTTGCTTTTGTTCCTTTTGCCTTGGGAGATAGATCCAAAAAAATATTGCTACGATTTATGTCAAAGGGTGTTCTTATGTTGTCCTCTAGGAGATTTATGGTTTCAGGTCTTACATTTAGGGCTTTAATCCATTTTGAGTTTATTTTTGTATATTGTGTGAGAAAATGTTCTAATTTCATTCTTTTTCACATAGCTGTCCAATTTTCCCAATATCACTTATTGAAGAGACTGCCTTTTCTCTGTCGTATATTCTTGCCTTTTTTGTGTCAGATTAACCAAAAGTGCGTGGGTTTATTTCTGGGCTGTCTATTCTCTTCCACTGATTTTTTGTGTCTGTCTGTGTGCCAGTGCCATAATGTTGGGTTGGCTAAAACATTCATTTGGGTTTTTCTGTAAGATGTTATGGAAAAACCCAAACGAACTTTTTGGCCAACCCAATATTTTGATTACTGTAGCTTTGTAGTATAGTCTGAAGCCAGGGAGTGTGATACCTCCAGCTTTGTTCTTTTTTTCTCAAGGCAATTCAGCGTCTTTTGTGTTTTCATACACATTAAATTATTTTTTGTTCTCATTCTGTGAAAAATGCTATTGGTATTTTGATAGGGATTGCATTGAATCTGTAGATTGCCTTGGGTAGTATAGTCATTTGACAATACTGACAGTATTTTAAGGTATACTTTTCTTAATGCACAAAATATTCTAAAAAGTTGAAAGTAAAAATTTGATGAATTGAGTCAAAAAGTAATGTACTAGGGTTGCTCTTTTTTTAAGAAAACAACAACAAGGAATATAGTAAATCCTCTCAGAAATAAATGTTTTTCGAAGAAAAAAATAAAGCTTGTTATTTTATCTGTAATAAAATCTGAGTTATGATATATGTTTGCTTAAAATAAAATATGCTGGCTAGTCTTTCTCTGTGCTTTTTTCCCTAACATCACAAATATAGCATTCAGGAAACAACAGATAATTAGTAAATAGTAGTGTCTGACTCTATGAATTATTTTATGGTTGATTATGCTCTATTCATGTGTCTAATAATTCTCTATTCTTGTGCTCCTACATATACATGGCTTTTGGGACTATATAGTACATTACTAAAAATCTGTTATTCAATTTAACATGGTGATAAGGAGAACATCGTATGGACAATCCAGAAAAAAAAAACAACCCACACCATTTGCCACAAAAAAAGGGATCCATTAACTGGTAAGTCTTATAGGCTACCAGAAAACTGATATGGAATCATTTGTGATGCTATACCTTGCTTTTTATTTTCCAGAATAGATTCTGATTTTACCATTTATTTCTTATGACATCTTGATAGTTTATGTGTACCATGTCATGTGGTGAGAATGAATAACATTACTCCACATTTATGTTTAAACAGTAAGTTTTGGGTTTCTGCAAATTACTTTATATGTTATGAAAACATAGACACTGGAATTCTTACTAACAAGGGTTTCCTTCTTAATGGAGAGGAAGGATGATGGAAATTGAAAATAGGCATTTTACTGCATTGTAGAATTTCCATTTGGCTGTACATTGAATTGTTGACGAATTTGGCTCAAGAGTTAGCGATTCTTCATTTTAATAAGAAAGACATTAGGATGGCTACATATGAGATGCTCTTTCTTATAGTCCAGACATCTGCTGAATTGCCACAATTAACATTCCACCTTGCCTGAATTACTCTATTATTTGAGTTCAGTGAAGTTCTGTTATTTAGAAAAGAGGCAATGAACATCCTGAAATTCAGGAAAAAACTTAAAGCCTCTGAGGAGAAGGGGTAAAGCTGGACAACACAAGGTGATTCAGAAATGAGTGTCTGCTGAAGAGATGAGGTCCTCCCATTGTGACCCTTGACAGCAGACTTGACTGTGCTGCCTCAAGAAAAAATTCAGAACCCTTTGTTGTCACCAGCATCTTCATGTCTGGTACTATCCTTTATTCTTTCAACTGGACACTGGATGAGATTTTATTTGCATAGACTTCCCTGTGGTGGTTGCATCCTGGTTACTCTCCAGTTATTTAGTGAGTATTGTGTTTTAGAGCAGAGGTTGGAACACTTTTCCTGTAAAGGACCAGATACTAAAAATTGGGGGCAATAGTAAATATAGCATTGTTTACTATTATAGGTAGTAAATATTTAGATCCTGTTTAGGGGCCGTATGGTCTCTGTTGCAACCATTCAACTCTAACAGCAAAAGGAATTCAACTCCTAAAGAGACTCTGTAAACAAATTAATGTGGCTGTGTCTAATACACATTTTTTTTTTTTTGCGGTACGCGGGCCTCTCACTGCTGTGGCCTTTCCCGTTGCGGAGCACAGGCTTCGGACGCACAGGCCCAGTGGCCATGGCTCATGGGCCCAGCCGCTCTGCGGCATGTGGGATCCTCCTGGGCCGGGGCACGAACCCGTGTCCCCTGCATTGGCAGGCGGACTCTCAACCACTGCGCCACCAGGGAAGCCTTAATACACATTTTTTCAACAATCAGAGAGTAAGATGAATTTGGCTCATGAACTATAGTTTTCCAACTCTTAATTTGAGGATGGGTAACTTTACAGTCATTCATTATTAATTTATTAATAAATTCAACAAGAGTTTGTTGGTTACTTTTTCATTGCCAAGTACTGTGAATAACTGTATTCTAAATTTTACTTTGCTTTAACAGAAGAGACCCAACAAAGCATAGTTACCAAGCAAATAACAGTGGCAACAGTATCTGAAAGAATTAATGTTCATTAAA
Source organism: Leucopleurus acutus (assembly GCF_964270905.1). Classification (NCBI taxonomy): domain Eukaryota; kingdom Metazoa; phylum Chordata; class Mammalia; order Artiodactyla; family Delphinidae; genus Leucopleurus; species Leucopleurus acutus. The sequence goes on along the minus strand of NC_139142.1, from coordinate 82,355,395 downwards.
AATTCAGTATTAGGGCTTCCCTGGTGGCGCAGTGGTTGAGAGTCAGCCTGCTGATGCAGGGGATACGGGTTCGTGCCCCAGTCCGGGAGGATCCCACATGCCGCGGAGCGGCTGGGCCCGTGAGCCATGGCCGCTGAGCCTGTGCGTCCAGAGCCTGCACTCCGCAACGGCAGAGGCCACAACAGTGAGAGGCCCGCGTACCACAAAAAAAAAAACAAATAAAAGCAAAAAAAACCCTGAGTGTTAGCTTGCATTTATACCAAAATCGTTTGACTTGAAGCATAAAGTAATTCTTTGTATAGTCAGAATACCATTAGTCTGTATAAAGGTCTGCTTGAATATATTAGAGCAGGATTAAATACTGTGTGTGCATCTCACATAACTTAAGGGTATGTGTACTGGTCAAAAGAGGTAGTAGGTATGACGATGTTATATAAGAATATTTACTCAATATAATAAAATACAGATAGATTTAAACTCTACTCACACATTAATATTAAGGATAAAGTATACTTATACATAAATAATTTGTATGTGGAGCTTACAATGCAGGGCTGGTGCACATATTACTGAGTCAAGTTTTTGAGAGTGTTCCAGGTCCTTGAAGTTGGTATTATCTAAGCCACCTTACCCTTTTATTGTTCAGTATGTTCTCCCCTCAAAGGTAAGGTGTTTATAGGAGAAGAAAAGGGGAGAAACATCTATTTCTGGCTAAAATGGAGAGGGCTGGATCACAGACTTTTCAGAGTAGAAAGGACAGAACATTTATCAACCTTTTCCATGAGTCCAGCAAAACTTGATATCAAAATTTGACAAAGATACTATATGGAAATAATCTCACAGGCTAACTTCTCTCATGGTCATGGATATAAAAATGATAAAATATAGCAGAATGAATCCAGTGACCTATGAAAATGATTTTATATCATGACCAACTTGAGTTTATTTTGGGAATGAAAGGTTGGCATAGTACTTGAAATTAACATAATTTACATATAGCACAGGGAACTGTATTCAATATCCTGTGACAAACCATAATGGAAAAGAATATAAAGAAGAGAATGTATATTTAGGTTGCTTCCATGTCCTGGCTATTGTAAATAGTGCTGCTATGAACATTGGGGTGCATGTGCTTTTTTTGAATTATGGTTTTCTCTGGGTATATGCCTCAAATCTAGAATAATGGTATAGATGATCTAATTTGAAAAGCAGAAATAGAGACACAGATGTAGAGAACAAATATATGGATACCAAGGGGGGATGGGGGGTGTGGGAGGAATTGGGAGATTAGCACATGTACACTATTGATACTATGTATAAAATAGATAACTAATGAGAACTTAGTGTATAGCACAGGAAACTCTACTTAATCCACTGTGGTGACCTAAATGGGAAGGAAATATAAAAATGAGGGGATATATGTATTCATACAGCTGATTCATTTTGCTGTACAGCAGAAACTAACATAACATTGTGAGGCAACTATACTCCAATAAAAATTAATTTTAAAAACAATGTATATATGTATATAACTGGGTCACTTTGCTGTACAGCAGAGATTGCCACAACATTGTAAATCAACTATACCTCAGTTAAAAAAAATTAAAAAATGAAACAAAACATAATTTAGCACATAAGCATTACAAAGGAGAAAAACTATATAATCATATCAGTGGATACAAAAAAAATTTGATAATATTCAATACCCGTTCATGGCTAAATAATTTTAAAAAGACTCAGCTTTTACAAAACTATGGGAAACATTATTATTAGTTATGAAATATTAAGGCATAGTCTATGTGGCATGGGGAATAAAACAGTGATGTCAATTATCACCATTTTGATTTGACATTGTACTAGAAGTCACCAGTGCAATAAGTCAAGAAAAATAAAAGAATTGGAAAATAAACAAACTGGTATTATTTGTGTATACAGAGGATTTAATGGATCTACAGATATTAATACTTAATATTAAAATTCAGTGACTTCATCAGGGTCACTGCATACAAGGGCGATATGCAAAAATTAGTTGCATTTCTATGTATCTTGAAATATGAAAAAATAGTTAAAGAGTATCAAAAACATTAAATACCTAAGAGTGAGTGTAAGAAAAGAGATACAAAACCTCTAACCAGAGTATTTAAAAACCTACTGAGAGAAATTAAAGACCTAAGTAGATGGAGTTAAATTCTTTGCTCATGGGTTGAAAGACTCAGTCCCATATGGCTTCCTTAGAGGTGAGAGGAAGAAGTAAATGTTTTTTAAAAAATAGACATGTGTAGGGAAAGATGTTACATGTTTCATCTGTACAATTTGAATAGCCCCAGTTCAGTGTGATATTTGTTGAGCACTTACTAAATGTTGGATACTTGGAACTGAGAGATGGGTAAGATACAGTCCATACCCCCCAAAACCTCAAGAAGCACATGTAGGTGTATAAGTACAGGGAGAGCAGCCATTTAACACAAATTCAACACTGTGTACAATGGGATTAGTGAAGGAAAATAGAAAGTATACATCGCTATGGAAACACAGTAAGAGAACAGTGAATTTTACCAGAAGTTGAAGGGGTCCACAAGATAAGAAGATAATGATATTTGTTCTGGTTTTTAATAGGTGAATCCGAATTTTCCAAGTGGATTGTGTGTGTGTGTGTGTGTGTGTATGTGTGTGTGCGCGCGTGCGTGTATGCACACAAGTAGATGTTTGAATAGGAGAGGAGGGTTGGGAATTCCAGGCAGAGGGATTTGTGTAAAAATGGCACAGCAGAGTGAAAATTTCTAGCTTGTTAGGGAATATATCTGTGTAACTAAGACATAAAGCTTGGAGTATTATAATGGCTTCAAATGACGTTGGAAAGGTGGGCTAGGATCCATTATGAAGGGCATCCAGCCCTGTTGATCAACTTTTGTATCCGTGGGCTATCTTTCAAACTGGGAATTAGAATTACTAATGAATAAGTGTGAGTAACAATTACTCTAATATGTGTTTAACATGCAGGTTCCATGGCTCTACCTGCAAAAATCCTGATTTGGTAAATATGGAGGCTTGACTTGACTTCCAAGGCTCTTGAACGGTAGTTTGAGAACTACCCTTGCAGGCAGTTTTCCAGGCAGGTGTTTTACAAATAACCCTAGCATGGGTGTGGAGAATGAATTAGAGTGAGGGTTGAGGGACAGCAGGGGTATCTGAGGCAAGAAGGAAAATGAGGAAATTGTTACAGTGTCTCAAGTGAGAGATGACTTTAATGAATCGCTTCTCCTGTAATTCATATTTTCTTGTGTCGGTGGCTCCCTTTGTGGTGAGCACCCTGAGTGTGGGAAGCTAACCTTTTGGTGTTTTGTAGCCTCTGGCACCCAGCGTGATGCTTTATCATTCCACAGCTGGTGCTTTTGAGTGAATGAGGAATGTGGCCTACCAACCTCGGCGGAGTTTAGGGGGCATGTGTATATTATTTCTGGAATTTTCTTTTCCCATCGTGGATCTGGTGACACCACCTTCCAGGTGCCAGTGCTCGCAGGACTCCCTGAGCCTTACCAGGCTTGCTTTTCTGCTAGCATTCTCCCCCGATGAAACTGGACAACCAATGAGGGCTTCCAGGGCACCAATACAGCAGTTGGTGCTGATGTAATTGTGTATTTTAATCAGCCTTCTGTTGGGCAGTGTGTCAAGATGCAATCACGATGAAAGATTGAATAAATCTGAGGGCTAAAATTCTGGTGACTGCTTTTCACTGATGTAGCATCAGTGTGTCTAGCTTCATGCCTGGCACATAAGTATTCAAAGAATAGTTGAAGAATTCGTGATGAAACATATGAATGAATAAATTAATTTGAGGGCAGGCAAGCCTTTGAGCATTGCTGAGCATTCACCCAGGAAACCAGCAGAAAGTCTGCTCTCAAGGCAGTGAGTGAGAGGATGAATTTCAAGCAGTGAAGCTACCAGCGCCCCCAGAGCAAGGGAGTGGAAAGAGCTCCCGTTAGCAAGGTAGATCTGAAATCCAGAGCAGAGGACTTTCATTCTAGACTGTTCCCTGGACATACACACCCTCCAGGCTTTTGGAAATGACAACTTATATTTGAGGCTGGACATTGCTTAATTTATGGAGAGCTGTTGGATTGGGTTTCAGATCTTTCCTAGGATTTTGGAGTGCAACATTTGTTCTTTGGACTTAAGGATGAAATAATGAAGACATAATCCAGGGCAAATCTCGGCCTCTGGGAAGAGATATATGCATAGGATCCCTAAGTAAGTGCTGGAGTTGGTGTGCCGACTCTTGGCAAAGCTGGCTTGGCTCTGGTTTGGTCGATGGGCAGCCAGGGAGACCTGTGTAGGGTCTCTGCATACATGGACCCCAGCTTTCACAGGAGGGGCCTGAAACTCCCAGGGGCCTCTGCTGAGCATTCTCTGTGGTCAATTCAGGAAAGGGATTAAGTAAGAGTTTCTTCCTCTTCTCCCTGCTCCCCAATTTAGACATCGATATGGTAAAACGATCATTTGAAATGAAAACCCCTTAATGAATGTTTAACTTTCTCTGTTTTGCCACAAATTATTTTAACATTCCTTGGAGTCTCTACCCTCCTCCTTATTTTAAGAACTTTCACATTTTAATGTCAAAACAACTCCAGGAAGTAGGAACGGTTTGCACGTAGAGCCTGGCTCTGGGAAGCTAACCTCTTTTGCAGTCAGACTCCTGTGGTTGTGGCGTTGAGGGTCAGTTTTAATGCTCTGTGTCTTGCATCAGCATGGAGTTTGGTTTTCCATTTCAGAACCTATCTCCAGTTTCACGTACATTTAAAGTCACCCATCTTTGGTATTAGCTGACTCTCCCTTTGCTTTGCAACTTATTTATCTTCTCTTGATTCTTGCTTGTGATCCTGGGGATTTTTTTTTTTTTTTTTTGGACAGATGTGAGCCCCGATTCTCCATCTGTAAAATGTAGACAATACTGCTACCTTCCTAGTGAACTTGCTATGAGAGTTACTTTAAATTAATACGTTGTTGGAAAGCACTTAGTCCAATACCTGGCACACCTCCGTCAGTCAGTAAAGTTGGCTGTCAACTTGGTTCATTCCTTCCTCATAGAGATGCTGAGCCAAACGCAATACTAAATATAGACAGTCACCGCGCTTTCATGAAGAAAAAAATCTGTAAGGTTTTAATTGTGTTGTATTTATTTGCATAAATGTATGCATGTGTATGCGACCCTTTCCTCCATTAGACTGTATTCCTTCTGGACAAGATGGCATATTAAACCTAGCACCCATCATGGAGCCAACCACATGTTCACATTTTATAACCAGTATTGGGTTAAAAGCAGAAGTTCAGGAATCAGAAAGACCTGGTCTGTCGATTCCTTGGCAAGTTAACTCTCTGAGTGTAGATGCCCAATTTGTAAACTGGAGCCAATGATGCCTGCCTCACTGGATCAGTCTGAACATTAAGGCGGCAGTGGACGGCAATGATTAGTCAGGCACTTGGCCCTTGGGCTCTGTGCTAAATAAATTATATTGGCAGTTTATAACGATTAAGGAAGAAGTTGAGAGCATATCATTTTTTTTAAACCGCTGTGCTTTTCTTGCCGCTGCATAACCACTTTATTTTCATTGATACGAGGAACCTGTCAGAGCCTTGTGTTATGGAAGGGAGCGCTTTCGTCCCAGGATAAGATCAGAGCCCTGAGGAACACACTGCATAGGATATATAGGATCTTAGGGGTCCCTGGTGTTGACCAGTGAAATGTCCACCACCAGCCTCCTACTTTAGGTGCAGCCATTTCCCAGGCAGCAGTCAGTACAGTCTTTTCAAAAGTTAATCTGATAATGCCACCTCACTGCTTTAAATCATTTAATGATGGGCCATTGGTCTTGGGATAGATAGAACTCCTCAAAGCCCCACATGTGTCCCTATACACCTTCCTCCTTCCTCTTAAATTACTCTTTCTTTTCCTCTCTCTCCGCTCCCAGTTCTCCATGCCCCAGGACTTTTGCACATGTTGTTCCCTCTGTTTAGAATGCTCTTCTATTCCCTCATTGATTTGCTAACTCCTACTCATCCTTCAGATCTTAGCCTTGACCTTGCTTCCTCAGGAAGCCTCCCAGATCCATCTGAAATGGTCAGATTCCGGTATTGTAGGGTCTCCTTGCCTTGGATACTTACCTTTGTATTGGTCTTTACAGACACAGTTTTTATACGGTAGTTTTTTTTTTGTTTTGTTTGTTTGTTTTTTACGGTACGTGGGCCTCTCACTGTTGTGGCCTCTCCCGTTGCAGAGCACAGGCTCTGGACGCGCAGGCTCAGCGGCCATGACTCATGGGCCCAGCCGCTCCACTCCTGCATCAGCAGGCGGACTCTCAACCACTGCACCATCAGGGAAGCCCTATACGGTAGTTTTTAACCCAGCTGAGATTTTAATATTTGTTCGTATGACTATCAGATTGCTGTCCTTCTTAGTCATTACGGCTGCTATAACAAAATATCACAGACTGGTTGCTTATAAACAACGAAAATGTATTGTGGAGGCTGGAAGTCCAAGGTCAGGGTGCTAGCATGGTTAGGTTCTAAAAAAGACTAGAAAGGGCCCGCTTTCTAGTCGAACACTTCTCACTGTGTCCTCACATGGTGGAAAGGGTAGGGGGCTCAGTGGGTTCTCTTTTATAAGAGCACTAATTCCATCCACAAAGGTTCTACCCTCATGACCTAATCATCTCCCGAAGTCCCCATCTACTAATACCATCACCTTTGGGGGTTAGTATTTCAATAGATGAATGTTGGGAGGATACATTCAGAGCACAGTACTGTGTATCTCCTGCATTGTACTATGGGATGCCTGGGTATTTCTATATTGCATATTATTGTATCA